>NC_139707.1:12573808-12591308 GCF_964188405.1 Protomyctophum parallelum
CTGTTTCAACCAATGAAATCGCAAGTACTCTGTTGAAGTATCAATACTGGAAATACTCAAATACAGTCAAAATACCTCAACAGTGGACAGACAGACAGACAGACAGACAGACAGACAGACAGACAGACAGACAGACAGACAGACAGACAGACAGACAGACAGACAGACAGACAGACAGACAGACAGACAGACAGACAGACAGACAGACAGACAGACAGACAGACAGACAGACAGACGTGAAATGTTAATGAAATATTCAATCAGTGTGTGATTGTATTATGTCAGTCTGACTGAGTCACTGACTGACTGAAGAGACTCTTTCTCTGTCCGCTGCATGTGCGCTATGCTGCGCTGCGGAGAAGAAAAATAACTGCAACGTTCAAACTGTTTAACGTGTGATAATTTAGGCTGATTTGGGGTCAGGTTGGTGTTGCAGGGACATGAACGGTTGTGTTACTTGTGTGATGATTATGCTGGTTTAGGATCAGCAGCGCAAGACGTACCACGCGAGGACAAGCCCCCGTCCTGGCTTGCCTTGCGCTGATTTGAATGAATGAAATCACCGGCGTGCAATTTTACTTCAAATCACGGATCCCAACAACAGTATTGACCTTAAACGAGGTTAAAGCAAACTAGCAACGCTCAAAGCAAATTAATATAAGGAGGTTAAAGCAACCATGGCAAGTTAACTACAATTTAGGCATTTAGCAGACGCTCTCAATCCAGAGCGACTTACATTAAGCAAGAACAAAAAGCACGGCAAGAGCTCAAGTGGTGAAACTGCTTCTTTTGGGCTCATTTTCATAGACCTGGTCGCTTGTTTCACTAACGGAATCTGGCAACCCCGGAGCCTCTGCATCCCGCAACAAAACAAAACAAAACACCCATAGCATTTGTTTGCAATTGGTACGGGAGTTGAGAGTTGAGATTGAGAATATGGTATCTAGTTCAAACTGTAGTCGGCACTGAAACATGACGAGCAGACTACAGATCCACTTTATCATTACGACACGGATAGCGGCGGCTATAGAGGGTATGAACGTGACATCATCATCGAACCCGGAAGTTATGCGGGAACACCTACTGAGTGACAAAAAACTACTTTCTGGCCTTGACAGCCCAAACATCCAAACAGAAAAGTCCTATTTTGCATGTTGCTTTGACACTCGATTTGCCACTCGATGTGCCATTCACTTTAAGCATGTGCATAACCTCTATACCGAGGGTCGCCAGCCGACCGAACATGTTCGGCTCTTCATCAGCGGGTTCCGAACTTCCGACGCGTCGGCAAGGCGATATGGACGCTGTGAGTCTGTCTGTCTGTCTGTCTGTCTGTAGAGAGTTGTCTTACCTGTCTGACCGTCTGTCTCTCGTCCACCATCATGGTCTTGGAGCTCTCATCAGACAGATGGACACGGATCACCAACTACACGCACGCACGCACACACACACACACACACACACACACACACACACACACACACACACACACACACACACACACACACACACACACACACACACACACACACACACACACACACACACCACACACACACACCACACACACACACACACACACACACACACACACACACACACACACACACACACACACACACACACACACACACACACACACACACACACAAAGGAGATGCATACAAGGACACAAATATTATAGGCGCTTTAAGAGTTACACTTACAAAATCATGGCATGTGTTTCCATGGTTCAACAGACATGTCACTCAGTCAGTACTCTATCTATGGGTATAAGTAACAGCGTCTCCGCACTGCCAACTATAGCCTTTCTGCCTCCTTTTTTGGCATCCCGAGTTGTGGGTATAATGCCCTAGTTGTTGAAACCCTCTAACAACCAGTCTCTGGGTATAATGCCCTAGGCTGCCAAATATACGAACAAATAGTCTGCACCTATTAGCCCAGCTCTGAGATGGTATTTAGAAGTGGTTGGTATTTAATGACATTGGTCATAAAGGCTTCCTCTAGGCTAGGGTCAACAGTATCTCTATTACAGACACTTCTCTGGATTCTTTATCAACCACATCAACATCTGCTGTATTATAGCTGTCAACGATGTAAAGAGGTCTGGGTTATTATCACAGAGTTGGAATGACACATGAAGAGTCTGCCTGTGCTGCAGGAGGTTGCACGATGACAGGCTCTGAGTCAAATCTGGTCACATATGTTTAGTTTATTCATTCATTCATTCGGTTGGTTTTAATTCGTTTTTAGTGTGGATTTGGTAGGTTTTATTCGTTTTTTACAGATGAAACCACATAAAGTAAAACTAAGGGCATTGTGTGTATAATTCAGCCTTTGTCAAGTCCCGCCCGTGGTTGTGCCCCTCTTAGCACCCATTGGTTGCCGCTTCGTGGTTGGACAAAAATATTTTCTCTCCATCCACTACCATTGAAATAAGGTGTCCCAGGGACCCCCATGGGTACCTGAGGGAGTTCCAGGGGGTCCCCAGCTAAATGATAGTTTGGAACCAAATGGACCATTATGGGGCTGTAACTCTGAGAGTGTACAAATGGAGCCAAATGGACCAGTCAGGGTCCATTTGGCTCCATTTGTACACTCTTGAGTCCCAGAGTTACAGAGTACTCAGAGATAGAAATGACATTTAATAGGGGTCCGTAGACTATAATGCATGTCAAACTGGGGGGTCCTTGAAATTAAACGGGTTGAGAATCACTGCTAGAGCCTTAAAAATCTTCTCTTACGGTCCTTGACATGAAAAAGAACCACTGCATTAGGGCGAGGTCGCGTCTCGCCCTCAGGCGTCTTACTGGTCTCAGTTGGTTTTGTGAACAACACAATACAGTTTCAGTTACTATGTGAGTTTAACGTAGTTGAAAATGCATCCCGTTTGGATGTATCTCTCTGTCAGACTGGATAATGGAGGGAAATGGAAATGAGTGGCAGGAGAGGTCAAGAGCTCTCTCTCTCTCTCTCTCAAATCCAGGTCAGTTAATAATCCACCAACTGGATGTGGGCTTAAATTGAGATGGCTCTCTCTCTCTATCTGTGTGTATGTGTGTGTGTGTGTGTGTGTGTGTGTGTGTGTGTGTGTGTGTGTGTGTGTGTGTGTGTGTGTGTGTGTGTGTGTTTTTTACTGGGTTAGTTGTACAATGTATAGAAACAGCTGCAGTCAATACACAGAGAAAGAGAGAAAGAAAGAGAGAGAGAGAGAGAGAGAGAGAGAGAGAGAGAGAGAGAGAGAGAGAGATACTGTAGATACATATACATCCATGTTTAACATCGCCAGGTTAGCCATGGATGCTTAAGAGATATTCCACTATCAAACCTGTCTGGGGTCATTTTATCGTATCCTCAGGCTGCTGTGTTTCACCAGATCGAGACACTTTTGTTCAACCATGTTAGATGCATGTAAAACACCCCTTCCCCTTGGTTCTGGTGTCTGATATTGTCCTAATAATTATGTGAGGGGGCTGGTTTTCATTTTAGCTTTTTATTTTGTTATAATTATTGTATCCCCACCCCCCTCCTCCAAATTAAAACACGTCATAATTGTATATGATAGTGTTATAACATTGTTCCTTATCTGTTGACCTCGAGTGCGTGTGTGTGTGTGTGTGTGCGTGCATGCGTGTGTGTGTGCGACTGTGCGTATCTTACCTTCTTAATTTGAGCTTCTTTGATTTTCTCCAACGCTACTCTGATCTTCTCTGCCTTTAACTTGGCAGCCTGTTCCTCCTGTGTGCGCACACACACACACACACACACACACACACACACACACACACACACACACACACACACACACACACACACACACACACACACACACACACACACACACACACACACACACACACACACACACACACACACACACACACACACACAGAAATATTAGTTCTAATCGTGCAGTCGTTAATATTCCGCTGTGGTGCTAAATCATGTTTTTTTTTTTGATTTGGATAAAATCATATAATGGAAGTCAATTGAGGATGTGGACACATCTCAACTTGTTCATACTTTTTGGTGTTTTAAGCATTATGTTACACTTTAGCTATTGAAAAATAGCAGATCTACAAGCTCATAGCTCATAGTGCGGCACTTGCTTGTAGGTCTGCTATTTTTGAAAATAATCGTGAAAATGTGGCGCAAATCTTTGAACATATATTCTTTCAGCGCAACATTTTCATATTTTCAGATGGGGGTCGGCGGCCAATTACATATATTTTTTGGGGTCCTTGACATGAAATTGTTTGAGAACCACTGATATAGAAACATGAGGTATTTCAGAAGACTCTCAGGATTAATAATTTGACAGGCCTAAATGGTTTAAAGTTAACACTGGAAATCACAGTGTGACAACACTAACGTTGTGTAGAATTGGGTCTTCACATTTATCAGTAGTAGTTTTAATTAGACTTTTAAAGAACTCGTACCTGACTCTTCCAACAGCTGTTCATGTTGGCTATGATGTTTTATAACAATAATAATTATTATTATTATACTATGTATTCCAATAACAATAATGATAAAATGTGCTCTCTGTCGGGTGGAAACCTCATATGTCCAAAACGTTGTTCATGATTCGACTTAAAAAGAAATCCACAAGCTCGTTCTGTAGCTCGTTGATGCTTTTGTGTGATCCAGTAGAGTTTAGAGTCAGTGTAGTGTGATCCAGTAGCGTTTAGAGTCAGTGTAGTGTGATCCAGTAGAGTTTAGAGTCAGTGTAGTGTGATCCAGTAGCGTTTAGAGTCAGTGTAGTGTGATCCAGTAGCGTTTAGAGTCAGTGTAGTGTGATCCAGTAGAGTTTAGAGTCAGTGTAGTGTGTTCCAGTAGGTTTAAGGTGATCCAGTAGAGTTTAGAGTCAGTGTAGTGTGTTCCAGTAGGTTTAAGGTGATCCAGTAGAGTTTAGAGTCAGTGTAGTGTGTTCCAGTAGGTTTAAGGTGATCCAGTAGTAGGTTTAGGGTCAGTCTAGTGTGATCCAGCACACAGAGAAAATATTCAAATCTGGAGATGAGAGCTGTACAGCACGACGCATGTTTACATGAAATTAAATTAAGAATAAAACTCCAGCGAGTCAGCATGTTCAGATTTGACAATTCGCCAGAGATCAAAGCATCTGCTAGAGATCAAAGCATCCGGTAAGAGATCAAAGCATCCGATATAGATCAAAGCATCCGCTATAGAGATCAAAGCGATGTGAACAAATGGTTCATGAATAGCAAGCAGTTCGTCGACTGAATGTCAGAAAACATTATTTCACAGTGTGAATGATTGGCAGCACAACATACCGACCAGCCACCCCCTCCCTCCCCCTCCCTCTCCCCCTCCCCCTCCCCCTCTCTCTCTCTCTCTCTCTCTCATACAATGACTATCCTGTGTGTGAATGTGATTGGATGAGCCTTCTGCGTGCATGAGGGAGGGGATCACTCGCACGCACGCACGCACGCACACATCTAATGACCGGGCTGCACACACACTTCCGTTAAAAAAGTCACAATACTGGCCCGGACGGTTAGCTCAACCGTCTGGGCACCTAGGCTGCTGAGCCAGCCTGAAGGTGTGCCGCGGGTTCGACTCCCGATCCCGACGGCCTTTGCTGCGTGTCTTCCCCCATCTCTCTACCCATTTCCTGTCAATCTACTTTCAACCTATCAATAAAGGCAGAAAAAGCCCAAAAAGTATATCTTAAAAAAAAAGAGAATAATAACTACAAGCAGCTAAATGACAGGGTCAAGCCCAAGACGAAAAAATCTAAAATCAAATAAAACTACGCAATATACCCAATGTGCTATATAAACATTGATGAATGACATTATTTGACAAGTAATACATATAAATCACACTTGTGACTTGTGTGAAGTGAGGGGCGCTCTTATTATATAACTGAGCGTCAAAGAGTGACTCTGAGGTTTTGGGTATAAGACACAATCTTACCTTGGTCAGGAGGTGAGACGGCTTCCCGGCCATGTTCTTGAGAATCAGAGAAGTCTCCTTGTCCAGATAGACATGCTGATCGCAGACAGACAGACAGACAGACAGACAGACAGACAGACAGACAGACAAAATTAAAACCAAACCTGGTCTCAAACTTTCCCAGTTTCACAAAAAAGCCCTACATTAGCCATGGGTTCCAGCCTGCTTCGCTGCGTTCCGTGATTTATTTTGACACAGACTGGTATTTCATAACGTCACCTGTTACGTAGCCACGTTGTTGCTGATACGTCATCAGCCAGCGCCTCTCTGTAAATGCTTTTCTCACTGTTGAAAAGGGTTGAAAACCCACTGGTCTAAACCAAGTCTACACACAAGACCACCAAGGCTTGTGAAAATACTAACGTATTACTTTTGGAATATTGTAACTAACATTTCTTACTGGAAAATTGAAAAAACTAGCCCTTACCCGTTGTGAGACGGGAGCAGTACCCCCTTTGTGGCCGCGGGGGGTACTGCACCCTGGGTGCGTTTTCGCTTTTTTAATTCACTACAAAATTCATTATTAATCATTAATGTGTCAAATCGAAGAAAGGGCTTCGTTAAGACCTCCATATTATTATGTTCAATGCCTGTGTGAGGAGTGATTGGTGCAGGCAGTGAGGAGCTACGGCAGTCACAGTGACAGACAGACACACACTCAGACATTGACTGAATTATATATGTAATATAATTATATAATTATGATGATATAACTTTTTTTTACGTTAAGTTACTTACTTTCCAACATTGCACACACACACACACACACACACACACACACACACACACACACAGTATTTCGGTGTACCTCTGTGGTAGCCTGTCCCTGATTGGCTGCATCAGGAGGGGGCGTGGCCGACAGCACGCTGTCCAATGATTCCATGGAGGAGGCGGAGTTAACACCGACCCCCGGTGCTGAGGTCATGGAGGAGCGTGATGATGATTGGACGATGGAACGCACCTGATGTCCACACGCACGCACACACACACACACACACACACACACACACACACACACACACACACACACACACACACACACACACACACACACACACACACACACACACACACACACACACACACACACACACACACACACACACACACACACACACACACACACACACACACACACACACACACACACACACACACACACACACACACATTTAACATCTTTATTTGTATTCACATTTTACAAAAAAAATCTTGAACACAAACAATAGTGGATGCGCAAACTTGAGAAAACTCTACAACAAGTGCTTCAGATACAGATCACGGGTACAGAAACCATCGCCTTCTCCATATATGGCGACTGCCAATTATTGCAGACACTGAACAGAATTTTGCCGATGCCTTAGCTCTCGGCTTGGGCATGCCTGCAATCTGCAGGCCCCTCACGACTGATTTGTGGACATTACCGAGGCTTCCAAATATGAACACAAGTAGTTTACATCTGTAGCCAAGCTGTATAATAGCATCCTTAAGACGCTGGTACTTAAGCACCTTGGTAAGGAATGCCTGTTCCAGACTGTGGTCAAATGTACATGCCACTTCCAAAATGGTCACTTCTCTACTGTCCTCATCAACAACAACAATATCTGGTGTATTAGCTGTGACATCTGAAAAAGCATAATTTTCATTATTGTGCATGAACATGGCAGTTGAGACACGTGAGTGCTTATACATTTTGGCAGATGATGAAACATAATTATGAACTTATGTCCTTAGCTAATAGGTCAACAACACACACACACACACACACACACACACACACACACACACTTAATCATCCGAAGAGTATGTTTTTTGTTTGATTCAATACTAATTAACACATTCCATGCTAGCCCACTAGTGGGGAGTGTTGTGCAGGTGCCAGGGAAAAAAGGAAAAAATAAAAGGATAAATAAGTGTGCGCGCATCCGCGTGCACATTGCGCGCGCATCATCTCGCATGTTGCAGCATTGGTATATTTTAATGTACTAGTCCTTACCCATTCTGAATATATGAACAGCAAAAAGAAACAGTGCGTGTGTTCACGTTAACATGCCTTGTTAGTTGTTTTCCCCGTGTGGGTGTGTTATGTGGAATTTCCCCGTGTCTGTTACGCGGAAAAGTGTGTCCCAGTATTAATCTGTGTCCGTGTGACCCGGAAGCCGTCCCAACATGCATTTCACTGGTGACCCGGAATTGGACAGACACACACAAAGCGATCGGTGAATTTACTAATGATAAACCCATTCTTGGTGACCTGTCGTCTTACATTTCCAACCAAATTTCGATTCGGTCAAAAACGGTCCAAACCTCAGGTCAAATTGAATGCTTGGCTACGGTGTGTAGTACCAGCATTCAAATCCGAGTCCAGACTGAAAATTGGCTTTGAAAATTCTAAAACCTTGAAAACAACTAAGCTATGAAGCTAACGCTGATGCTACCGCTAGGCACTGCTAACCCTCCATGCCTAATTAAACCCATTTTTGGGTTTTTCAGAAAACTGTCAGGATGTAGAAGACATTTTTAGAATCTGATCTCAGGTCAAAATGGGTTAATAACAACAGCTCTTATGGAGGATACACCACGTGGTTGGTCAGGGAGCCTTTCTTCTTCTTTGGTTTTTTTTTTTCATGCATTCTTCTGGCACCTGCAGCGCCATGTTTTGGCCTGGGGTGGTACTACTAACACACAGTGTTTTGATGAAATAAAACGCTATCGCTAACATTTTGACAGCGGTGATTGTGATAAAACACGGGTCCTCTTAGACCCACGTGGCACTCGGGTCCTCTCGGGAATTTTCGGAATGAGGGGGGGGTACGTGAAGAGCTCTAGCGTGCGTGTGTGTGTGTATGTGTGTGCATGTGTGTGCGCGAGTGTGTGTGCGTGCGCGCACCTCTTGCTCGGTCCCCACTGATCCGGTGCGTCGGTGTTGGCGGTGGGAGGGGGCGGGGCGTCGCATGGTGGCCGACCAATAGGCGGAGGAGCCGAGCGAGTGGGAGGAGCTTTGGGCTGCCTCGTCCATACTGAGAGACGCCTGGGAATGACACGGCCACTTTAATAATAATAATAATAATGAGAAGAATCACGCACACACACACACACACACACACACACACACACACACACACACACACCTTGTCCAGCTGAGCAGTGATGTCATCAAGGCTGTAGTTAGAAGCTAGTGGAGGTCGTGAGGTGGCGGCGCCCCCCGCTGGCTGAGGCTTGCTACTGCGGCCTGCCGGAGGCCTCTGGCCAACCTGAGCAACACACAAAACACCCTCCGTGAACTTTGACCTCCGACCCTGACATGTTTCACATTATTTTCATTATGAACCGTTCGTCTGCCACACGGTGGCAGCAGCAAAAGCAAAGGCGTTTTCGCCGTATAAGGGAACTTATCTTACTTAGTTACTTTGTTACTTAGCGCACGTATCCTGGTGCTGGGGGGGGGACCCCTATGGGACGGGCACGCCTCCTGGTGCTGTGGGGTATGCCAGGCGTTGCCTGGCAACCCGGCCTAGTGTTAAAAGTGGATTTTCAGCTAAACAGTTTCATATTTTGACGTAAAGCTTTATCTAGGAGATATCTCGTAGTTGGCATACAAATAGTTAATCTGGCCCTGACTTATTTCGCGGCCAATTACATACAATCTTGGGGGTCCTTGACATGAAAACATTTGAGAACCACTGACATATAGAAACATAGGGGGGGGGGGGGTTTCAGAAAACTGTCAGGATTTAGAAGACATTTGTAGAACCGTCCTCAGGTTCTAAATGGGTTAAAGGTCAAAGGTCGTTACCTTGCTGGTGGAGCTGAGCTCCTGCTCGATGGAGGACAGGTCGTCCATCAGAGCGTCCAGGTCCACCTGGCCCTCCTGGTTCAATGCCTCTGGAACACACACACATAGACGCACGCACGCAGACACACACACACACACACACACACACACACACACACACGAAGACATTAGCGACACATAGAGGTACTTGTTTGTCTGTTTGTACTTGTAGAGGTACTTAGAGGTGTGTGTGCGTGCGCGTGTGTCAGAGCATGTGAGCGGAGCGGAGCGCGGAGCGAGCGAGGAGCGGAGCGAGGGGATTTTGACGTGAGCGCAGAGCGGGTTTTTAAATGTGTTAGATTGACTTCCGGAGCGAGAACTGTCCTCCGCTCCGAGCCGCTCCGAGCCGCTCGGAGCGAGAACTGTCCTCCGCTCCGAGCTATATATGCCCCGAGGGCTGTGCATAATTATCGTTTTTTTTTTATTGTGGTTCTGCTTCTGTCACTGGCGTTGAACTTGGTTGCGGCATGGTGCTCGCAGTGGTACATTAAAATAAATACCATACTTCGGTTGATACATTTGAACTGGGTCTGTTTTAATTATTCTATGATATTTTAAATAACGAAATCAAGCTAATTTACATCATGCTCCAAAAAAGACTGCATGTTGCTGCAACATGCGGTCTGAAACGAAGGCCTTCAGGTTTAATTAGCCAATTTCAGGAAAACAGCATTTTATTTTTCCCCCCGTCATTTCTTTCTGCTGAGCGGAGCGGGCATCTGTGCTGAGCGGAGCGGGCATCTGAGTGTAGCCTCGGAGCGAGCACGGAGCGGGGAGCGCTCCGTGCGTAAATGAAGGTGAGCGCTGAGCGAGCGGGGAGCGGCGTGGGGGAAGATGAACGTGAGCGCGGAGCGAGCGTAACAAAAGCCGTCGAGAGCGAAGAGCGGAATTATCGGCCGCTCCGCTCCGCTCACATGCTCTGGCGTGTGTGTGTTTTAACCATTTATATTGTAGACAGAGAAGCGGTAGGTCAAGGCGGCCATGTTGCTCTCCTGTCTGAGAGGGGCCTTCTGTTGGGGGCGTGGCTTGTCTGGACGACCGTCATCCAGACTCTACAGAGAGAGAGAGAGAGAGAGAGAGAGAGAGAGAGAATTATTATTTACCATTTTCAACATTTTTCATATTAACACTTATTTTCCCAGGTCCGTATACGTACCCCAACGTAGACTCTATATAATGGTTGATACCTACGGAAGCCTTTGACATTGGTCCGGTTCCCATAGCAACGCCCCACCGTTCCAACTATGGGATTGGAGAAATATTGACAGTGCAAAGTAGTGGAAGGGAGGATTTTCAAACCGTCATAACTCTGATTCTAGGAATCGGTGTCCTTGGTGGATTTTCTGCCATTCACATTTCGGATTTGCGGTGGTGTGTGTAACAAGAGTGTGTGGGGGCGGGGCATAATTTTTATCCCACGATTTTGTGACCCATTTTTCACACCTGTGTCAATTATCTAATGTGGTCCTGGGCTCTACACACCCTCCGCCAACCTAGTCCCCATATATGGGGGACATGGGGACAGCAACGGACTTGAACTCATGCTGAATTCCAAGTTGTGTCCAAGTTGCTCCTTTACACCTGACAGGGGGGGAGTTTCCCTGGTTGGACGTAGCGCGTGGAAGGAACACGTTATTCCAACCAGTTCCTTTCCCCTCCATCAGGCGCCCCGGCTGGCCAGGGGGAGGCAGTTTAGAGACCAGAATTACTGCATGTTTTTTGTGAGGGTACCTACCCTAGGGGACACGGGGATTACGCGGAGGAGGAAACACGCCGCCAGCGCCCACAGCGTCCCGAGCGGGAATTGAACCCAGGACCTTCTAACTCCGACTATTTAAAGTGAACGTGTATGCTGGCCCCTGGAGCTGGGGTTTATGCTAACAGCTAGCCGCAAGTAAAGAGTTAAGGTCCATTATTTATTCGGCATCAGAGCCACGGACCACCATTTCTATGATTTTTTTTCCCCAGACGCTGTGCGTGCGACGTGCGTGCGTGCATGCGTGCGCACCTGCGTCAATTTGTCCAGCTCTCCCAGCCACGCCCCAAACATCTTGTCCAGATCCTGATCATCTTCATCACTGTCCTGCTCCGCTCCTTGCTCCACCTCCTCATCAGACACCGGCTCCATCTGCAGGCCAGGAGGAGAACTGCATGTCACACACACTTTATCAACCCATGTAGACCCGAGGACGATTAAAAAAAAGTCTTCTGAATAGACAATATTATGAAATGTTTCTGTGTCTGTCGTTCTCAAACTATTTCATGTTAAGGACTCCCAAAAAAAGTTAGTAGGCCGCCGACCCCCATCTGAGTGAAAATATGTTGTTCCAGGGACCCCCCCCCCCCAGAAGTAAAGATTTGAGTTAAAAACGTTCGCTCACATTTTCACGCTTTGTCAAAAATAGCGGATCTACAAGCTCGTAACGCGGCACTCGGTGCCTCGCTATGAGCTTTGTAGATCTATTTTTCAATAGCTAAAGTATAACATAATGTTAAAAACACCACGGTTGGCAGAGGAATAATAATAATATAATAATTAATTTTATTTGTATTGCACTTTTCATTCACAGGGAATCCCAGAGTGCTACATGGTTAAATCACAATCACAGAAGGTTAAGAACAGGGTTATCAAAAAATAATCAAGTGAAAAATGGGTTGCAAAACCGTGGGATACAAATTTAAGTTAAAATAATAATAATAATAATAATAATACAATATATAGCTTATACAATCTGTATGGGGGAGAGAGAGAGAGAGAGAGAGAGAGAGGATCACGTCAGTGATCTCTACAGGTCAGACTGCAGTCTGTTAGCACCCTCTGGTGGCTAACAGATTGCACTGCAATGCAGAGCAGCAATATGAGGCAAGCAGGCCACAGACTATAAACTATAAATGATGCGCCATCATGCACACAGGGGTCACACAGGGTCCACACAGGGGTCACACAGGGGCGAACAAATAATTAGAAAGAAGAAAAAAAGCCAGAGTGTGTACACTGTGTACACTTTTTTCTTCTAATTATTTGTTCGGCCCAAAAATATTGTGTTTATTGTCATGATTTGTCAGGAGCCGAGGCTTAAAGGCCTTTAAATAAATACTTTCTGAAACGTCTGTGGGGAAGAAATTATGGAAAATTCTCTTCTGGTGCCCTCGTCGTTGTGAAAGGGGGGCGGGACTGTGACGCTCTTTGATTACTGTCACAATATAGAGCTATTTAAAGGTTTTATGACATTCATTTTAATTTCTTTTTCTTTTTTCTTTTAGGTTTTATCACCTCAATTACACCCAAAAAACCTGAACTTTGAACATTCAGTGGATTTTCTGTGGTCTGAAGTTTTCTTTGGGGTTTGGAAGCTTTTTGAGCTACAATGAAAACAGGCAAAACAGTAAAAACAGTGACATCTGCTGGCAAATCCCATTGACATATATGGGATTTGCAGGATCTTACATCACAAACTGCCGGCAAATCAGAGCACCTGTTTGAGCCAGAAAACCCCAGATCACAGAAAATCTACTGAATGTTAAAAGTTCATGTTTTTTGGGTGCAATTGAGATTAGAAAACCTAAAAAAAATAAGAACAATTCCAAAACCTTTTTTTAATGTCACAATCCCTTTAACACTGTTACTGAACACACACTCTATAGCAATGATTACTGTCACAATATAGAGCTATTTAACACTGTTACTGAACACACACTCTATATCAATGATTACTGTCACAATATAAAGCAATTTAACACTGTTACTGAACACACACACTCTAGCAATGATTACTGTCACAATATAGAGCTATTTAAAGGGAAAGTTCACCCTTTTTGCAAAAAAAGAAATATGTTAATTAGAACACTTTCTTGGGGGTCTGTATGTGTGCAATATGTGGTTTTAGATATTTTAGATTTTAGCAGTGAGCCCAGTGGCTCTGATGTCATGGACACTGGACTACATTGCTTTTAAGTGATCTTATATTTTTTGTTATTCATGTCCTCACTGTATTGCATTACTGCTTGTTTTTTAATGTCGTTGCCTTGCTTTTCTTTTATTCTCCATTGTTCTGTAAAGCACTTTGAGCTGCATTTGATGTCATGAAAGGTGCTATACAAATAAAGTTTTATTATTATTATTATTACATGTTGTCTCAGAAAGACAGCCCTCACCCTGTCCACAAGGAGGAGCAGTGCACCAAAGTATTATGGGAAATGTAGTCCAGGAAGGAAGTGAACCCAGTGTCCATGACATCAGAGACACTGCAGGGCTCACTGCTAAAATCTAAAATATCTATAAAACCACATAGTACACACATAAAGACCAAGACCCCCAGGAAAGTGTTCTAAATCTTCTAAACGTCATTAACATATATTTTTTGCAATACTCTATAGCAATGATTACTGTTACAATATAGAGCTATTTAACACTACTACTGAACACACCCTCTATAGCAATGATTACTGTCACAATATAGAGCTATTTAACACTGTTACTGAACACACTGTAGCAATGATTACTGTCAAAATATAGAGCTATTTAACACTGTTACTGAACACACTGTAGCAATGTGATTACTGTTACAATATAGAGCTATTTAACACTGCTACTGAACACACTAGTCTATAGCAATGATTACTGTCACAATATAGAGCTATTTAACACTGTTACTGAACACACACACTCTAGAAATGATTACTGTCACAATGTCGTAAGATGAATAGCAGTAATGTGTAGCATGTTGAGGTCTGGCCTGCCCTCCAGCACCACACCCAGGCATCCTGGCAGACTGACCCAGACGCAGAGCGCTATTCCTGGGGAGCTGCCCTGACGTCGCCCCCTCTCCCTCCCTGGAGGGAGATGGCCAGCCAACACACGCGCGCGCGCGCGTGCGCACACACACACACACACACACACACACACACACACACACACACACACACACACACACACACACACACACACACACACACACACACACACACACACACACACACACACACACACACACACACACACACACACACACACACACACACACACACACACACACACACACCAGGGAAGGGTGCTACAATTAGATCCCTGCGGTTCGCAAAGTCTGTCATTTGGACTGAGGGTTGCCTGCGTGCGTGTGTGCGTGCACTTGGCTTTGTGGTCCAAGATGTGGTTTGAGGAACACAGGGGAGCGATGAGTGAACTTTTGGGGTTCACTACATTTCTAGGAAGGGGGAAAAAAAGTATTCCAACCATGGTGACTGGGTGTTATCCCATTCTGGGCAGGAACGCCTTTTGGTGTTTTAAACAATATGAGCTTGTAGGTCTGCTATTTTTGAAAAATCGTGAAATGTGGCGCAAATCTTTGAATATATTCTTTCAGAATGAACATTTTAACTCAACTCTTTGCTTCTGGGGGGGTCCCTGGAACAATATATTCAGATGGGGGGTCGGCGGCCAATTACATATGATTCTGGGGGTCCTTGACATTGAGAACCACTGACATTTAAACATTTTTTTTTAGAATCATCCTCATGGTCTAGATAGGTTATTCAACAACGAACAGGTCTACAGGGAAACAGTCAGACTACGCATAGTATTATCATTACAGACAACGCATGTAGTATTAAACTTATTTAGACCTGACGTCGATTCTACTAAATGTCTTCTAAATCCTGACAGTTTTCTGAAAAACCCTATGTTTCTAATGTCAGTGCACATGGTTCTCAAACTATTTCATGTCAAGGAGTCCTTGACATGAAATAGTTTGAGAACCATCCTTTGGCAAGGACCCCTAAATATATTATGTAATTGACCTCCGACCCCATCTGAAAATATGTTGTTCTATAGGGAGCCCCCCAGAAGTTGGATTTGAGTTCAAAACGTTCGCTCTGAAAGAATATACTATATTCAAAGATTTGCGCCACATTTTCTTCAAAAATAGCAGCCCTACAAGCTCGTATAGGGCGGCACTCGGTACCGCACTATGAGCTTGTAGATCTGCTATTTTTCAAAAGCTAAAGTATAACATAATGCTTAAAACACCAAAGAGGGTTCCTGCCCCAAATGGGTTAACTTATTTAGACCTGAGGCCGAATAAAAATAAATAAAAAAAGGATTCTAAATCAGAGTTTTCTGGAAAAAAAAACAATGTTTCTATATCAGTGGTTCTCAAACTATTCCATGTCAAGGACACCAAGAATTATATGTAATTGGCCGCCAACCCCCATCTGAAAATATGTTGTTCCAGGGCCCCCCCGAAAGCCAAGGTTTCAGTTTAAAACGTTCCTTCATAATATATCATTATTTATGGCTAGAGTAAAAAAGAAAATGCATATAATTTTCCCTCGTTTTCTTCCCCAAATGCGAGCGCACGCACACACACGGACACGTGCACACGCACGGACACGTGCACACACACTCACACACACACACACACACACACACACACACACACACACACACACACACACACACACACACACACACACACACACACACACACACACACACACACACACACACACACACACACACACACACACACACACACACACAGATCTGACAAGCGTTACATCACTTCCCTCGAGACGATCCCAGAGAATGACATCATTTCCTATAGCCCCCCACCCACTCTCTCTATCACAGACAGACAGACAGACAGACAGACAGACAGACAGACTTTATCCAACACATCACACAATGCGTCCCTACTGTACATTGCCAGGAAACCAAACGTGTGTGTGATCACATTTTCCATACATCACACTGATTGGCTGAGATTGGCTTCCAAAGTCTGCAGGAGAGAGAGAGAGCTCCGTTTGGAAACAAAATGCCTCAAACCGTGAACATACATTTAACATTGATTTTACACAATATAAATCGGGGGTCCCAGAGATAGAAATGTCATTAAATGGGGGGGTCCGTAGCCTGTTGCATGTCAAACCGGGAGTGGTCCTTGAAATTAAACGGGTTGAGAATCACTGCTATAGGGCTGTGAAAATCTTCTCTCATGAGGGGGTTCCCTGGCATATCTTTTCAAATGGGGGGTCCGCGGGGCTAATGACTGAGGGTCCTAGACGTGAAAAGCTTGGGCACTATAGGGACCAGCTCAGTGGCCTTGTGGTTAGAGCAGCGCTTACTCAACCCGCGGCCCCGTGGGCCGCATGCGGACCAATGAACATATACGTGCCTCTTTTTGATACAGAGACAGTCATGGCGGCAGGAGAGGAGAAGAACCGATTTTGAGCCCCCATTTTTGGGGGTCCTTGACATGAAATAGTTTGAGAACCACGGATATGAAAGTTTTTCAGAAAACTGTCAGGATTTAAAACACAACATTTGTAGAATCGTTCCCAGGTCAAAATGGGTTAAGAAAACGCCATGACAATGAAGAGAAATCAAATGTTTGTTTTGAGGACTTATACAAACATTAGCACCCGTTGCTTAAACAAACACTATGTTGTAATTGATGTTGTAAGATGATAAGAGCGCCCCTCACTTCACCCGGGTGTGATTTTTTAAATCCAAAATGAGTTAATAGCACAGGCAGACTCTTCACATACTAGAGCATGTCTAAAATACTGTAAGTGTCATAGCTGAAATCGACATGTAAATATGAAATACATTCTTAAACATGTAGCTAGGTGTAATGATAGAGTGAGAAGTGAACCTTTCAAGCCTGTTTTCTCAACTCGCTGTTTTCT
>NC_139707.1:12596308-12703808 GCF_964188405.1 Protomyctophum parallelum
AGGAGGAGGCTATTTTTCTATGTCTGTGGAGATACAGACGCCCCAGAGCCGAAGAAGGCATCTACCTTTCTATGTCTGTGGAGCTACAGACGCCCCAGAGCCGAAGGAGGCGTCTACCTTTCAGTGTCTGTGGAGCTACAGACACCCCAGAGCCGAAGGAGGCGTCTACCTTTCTATGTCTGTGGAGATACAGACGCCCCAGAGCCGAAGGAGGAGTCCATCTTTCTATGTCTATGGAGATACAGATGCCCCAGAGCCGAAGGAGGCGTCTACCTTTCTATGTCTATGGAGATACAGACGCCCCAGAGCCGAAGGAGGCGTCTACCTTTCAGTGTCTGTGGAGCTACAGACGCCCCAGAGCCGAAGGAGGCGTCTACCTTTCTATGTCTATGGAGATACAGACGCCCCAGAGCCGAAGGAGGCGTCTACCTTTCTATGTCTGTGGAGCTACAGACGCCCCAGAGCCGAAGGAGGCGTCTACCTTTCTATGTCTGTGGAGCTACAGACGCCCCAGAGCCGAAGGAGGCGTCTACCTTTCTATGTCTATGGAGATACAGACGCCCCAGAGCCGAAGGAGGCGTCTACCTTTCTATGTCTATGGAGATACAGACGCCCCAGAGCCGAAGGAGGCGTCTACCTTTCTATGTCTATGGAGATACAGACGCCCCAGAGCCGAAGGAGGCGTCTACCTTTCTATGTCTATGGAGATACAGACGCCCCAGAGCCGAAGGAGGCGTCTACCTTTCTATGTCTATGGAGATACAGACGCCCCAGAGCCGAAGGAGGAGTCTACCTTTCAGTGTCTGTGGAGATACAGACGGCCCAGAGCCGAAGGAGGAGTCTATCTTTCTATGTCTGTGGTTCATAGACTACTCTACGTGGTGGGCGTGGTCAAATTCGACACACATGTTCCACACCACCACAGGGGGTGCAGTGCCCGGTGTCGAGTCGGTCAGACCCACAGTTGTCCAGAACCGCCCCAGAAAGGGCTCTGCACATGTGTCCATATATGGAGCATTAGCCTGTTCTGACATCATTCTGACGTCTGCATAGACTCCAATATTTGGGCATGCCTGACGAAGAACTCCATATACAGGCATTAAAAGGGACACAGACATAATATCTGGGTGGGGCATGCATTTCCAACTTGCATCGTTCCAAGTAGGCCATACAGTGCCCAACTGGCACCGCTCTAGTTGAGCAGAATGAGTAGAAAAATGTCCTCCGGGGTGGAAGAATCTTGCATCTGCTCAAGTGCGCCCCCTACAGATCTGGCCTGTGGTGTATTTCACAGTGGCCAGAGGTAGGTAGGGGGCGCACTTCAGTAAATGATAACGATTACTTTTCGTCAAAGCGTGGCCGTCTGTCACCAATTAACACAGTGTGCTGTCATTCCTTCACTGAAGTGGAGAGAGAGAGAGAGAGAGAGCAAGAGAGAGAGAGAGAGAGATACTGTGAAACGTAACGGTCAACAGTCACCGTTACAGTCAGACAGACAGACCGGCCTATAACAGTAACAGCGCCCTATAGCTTGTTACTGTGCATGCATTAGATTAGCACAGACCAGAAACACACACAGTCACACACACACACACACACACACACACACACACACACACACACACGACACAACAACCATCAGGGGCTTTCCTTACCGTTATGGAGCTGTCTGAATGTATTCCAACGGGAACAATTCGCGTTTTTTCTTCCTTCTCCTCTCTCTCTCCTTATTCCTTAACGCAGCTGTTTTGGTGGAGAGATCCCAGTCAGGCTCCTCCTCCTCCTCCTTCTCGGTCTTAAGGGTTTTCACGGTTTTATTGTTTAATGTCTCGAATCTTCATCTTGAGCTGAAAATGGATCTTCTCTTTCTCGTCGCGCGCGCGCGTGTGTGTGTGTGTAGCCTACATATGAGCCTCATTATTCCTCCCAACATGAACACACACACATCCATCCACCATGGCATGCAGCGGCAGCAGCCCTGGAGGAGGGGGGAGGGGGGGAGGAGACAAAAAAAAAACGGGAGCGCGCATCCATGCCCTTTGCGCGCTCCCTGTGATGATGATGATGATGGGGCGAACGCCAGAAAATGTTAAAGGACCACTTCACCACTTTTCAACTTAACTTCATATAATTCGCCCACACTAATGACTATAATGTTCATTGATGATAAAAAATAAAAAAATAAATCACACCCGTGTGAGGGGCGCTAATATATTAAAGTCTTCCTCATGTTGATTAGGTGATGTAATGGTGCTGTAAACAAACGGTGCCAACACAAACATTAATTGATGTAATGAGGCACATTATGACATACATTTTCCCTTCATTGTCAATGGTGTTTTCAAAAAAAGCATGTACTGTACTGTACTGTACTGTACTGTACAAGCCCTCCTTCCTGGCCTGTTTGTGTCTGTGTCTGTGTGTTAGGCTGTGCAACAGTGACACTTGGTGGTCGTGCTCGGACAGACCCAGGGACCCAGGGACAGATCCAGGGACACACATAGCTGTTTTTGAGTGGTTGCACCACTCAAAAATAAAATGCCACAAATTATTTTCCTACTCGGTCTGTGTGTCATACAGGAGGGGCTGTGGGTAGTTCAGAACATGACAACTTTCGTTTTTTTCAACCAAGGTTCATGTTTTAGGTGGTTATTAGAGAAAGTATAAGATGGCATTTGATGTTTGTGTTTTGCGGACATTTTGTGGGGTCAAAAAGCTCAAACATAATCACACACGTGTGAAATGTCGATTTGCTGAGACACCTGGCGTAAATTCTCCATTCATTGTCAATAGGAATTTAATGTTTGTATAAAGACAAACATCTACACTATAATAGCTGAATAAAGGAGGTGCTAGCGCCTCTCGAAAAGGTAGACGCGTCTCTGGGGCATGTGTCTCTCTTGAAGGAAAACATGGAGGCATGCTTTCCCGAGATTCCTTGCATAGCATAGCGGAAGGGTCCGTGTATTTTACGGCCATTTGAATTCTAATTTCGTATTTGACAAACAGTATTCATAATACGGTTTGGTGTTCTGAAAACTGTTTGTCAAATATATAAATGGTAAATTAAAACATAGAATACGGTTCGTTTTCTGAATACTGTTTAGAAATTGTTCATTAAAAACGTAGAAATAGGTATTTAAAACGACATTGTTTTCAGATGGGGGTCGGCGGACAAATACAGATAATTCTGGTGCTCATTGACATGAAATAGTTTGAGCACCACTGTCGGACACAGAAACAACAGGTTTTAGAAGACATTTTGTAGAATCCGGTCTCAGGTCTAAACAGTTAATGTCCTTAGTTACTTTACACCGCTGGTTGTGAGACATCATGTACATGATGTGCGTTCCAGTAAAATCCATTTTAATCATTGTCTGTAATCAGTCATCACGCGCGCACACTCGCCACACAAACATGCAGCGCACACACTCAGGCACGCACGCACACGCTGTTTTCGAATCACCTTTCTTTGTTTACAGATACCGGCATCGTTGTGGAGAGGCGGGTGGTGGAACAGGTAGAACTCGATCTTCCTCCTTGACCTCAAGTGATGTGACCCGATAATGTTCAACGTTTTTTTAACTTCATCTTTGCTTTCCGGGGGTGTCCCTGCATGGAAGTGGAACAACATATTTTCAGATGGGGGTCCGTGGACAAATACAGATCATTCTGGGGGTCCTTCACATGAAAAAGGTCGAGCACCACTGATATAGAAACATAGGGCACAGGTCTCCGCCAGGGCAGGTCAGGTTGTGGCCTCCTGGTGGCGCTATAATAGGCCAAAGTGAAAAGGATGACATTTCTTCTTACGCCTTGGATGGCAATTGGATGATTTTGTTCCAAAAATGTGTTTTGCAAAAATCCACCTGTTGGTGGCGCTATAACAGGCCAATGTGAAAAGGGTGGGATATATTCCTCAGCAGGAAAGTCATTGAAAGATTTCACGTAAATTGCATGCTGCGTTCATGATTTGAGGCTTTTTGTTTAAAACGGGCCAATCCTGCAAACTTTGAAAGCCAATGTTAGCCTAGCCTCGGTACCAGGCTTTCATTTTTGTTGGTGAAAAAATTGAAAGCCTGGAGGAACGCATTGGCCGCTCTGGTCTAAAAGTGGGAGTCAACCCTTCCGGGTGGGCGTCACTCCAAATGATGTGACGTAGCGCTGCACTAGGGGGGAGAGGAGGGGCCGGGGGTGACGGACAGATCGATGAGATCCAATCAGGGCGTGCGCAAATCTGAGCCGCGACCCGCCCCTCTAGACCAGAAACCTAACACGTTAGCTCAGGCTAATGTTAGCCAATTAGGATGGAATCAGAAATATCAGACAGATCCGTCTTGAACACATGACTATAGAGATAGTGTGTAACGATTTGCGTGATTTTTGGACAGAATCTGGAGGAGTAATATCACACACACACACACACACACACACACACACACACACACAGACTCACGGACGGAGTGCAAAACATACTCTCTCCCCATGCCTTCGGCCTGATGGAGACAATACATATAAAGTGCAGAGAGTACAAGTGTTCACATCAGTTCCGAGCTCAAGTCAAGTCCATCCACTCTGAGTGGGGGTAGAGGAATATAGAAGTGGATAGTGATGGAGCTCGATAACCATTACCCGAACAAATCCGATAACAAGCTTATTGAGTATCCATTATCAATAAGCCCAGCAGTCTGCCGTCGACGATGCGGATGCGTGCACGCAACCTCGCCCTCAGGTGTCTTACTGGTAATTTTACTCTAGGTAAGCCAGTATTTCTTAATTCTTTCCCTTTTTTGGGGGGGTGGGGGGGTGGGGGGAGGTTTAGCGCGTGTGCGCAAAATGTGTCTCGTCTGTGTTTAATGCAATTAATGGCTGCCACAATGCTTTTCCAATGGGAGTCACGTGGTTTGACCAAACATGTGTTTTTGATGGCTGTGTTCTGCCCATCAAACACAAATGTTTGGTCAAACCATGGGACTGCCATTGGAACAAAACATTGTGGTGGCCTTCAAACACAGACGAGACACAGAACATGTATGGGGCCTCATGACTCAGTGGCGCCACACGAGACATGTTCTTGTCTTCTTCATCTGGTATGCTACTGATAAGATATGTTAATGAGGGGGCGTGTCTTATCTGTTATGCTACTGATATGTTAATTAGGGGGGGGCGTGTTCGCGAAGTCGTGGACGGTGCCGTAGACAAAACATTTCCACATTCATTGGCCATAACAGTGACCACTGCGCCTCGACCGCCGCTTCAACTTGAGATGGGTGCCTGTTGTTCCTGTGACTGTTGTCGCTGTGCCAGCCCCGACGCCGGTAAGCTATAGAGTCAAGAATTAGGACCTGTGTGTGTGTGCGTGTGTGTGTGTGTGTGTGTGTGTGTGTGTGTGTGTGCGTGTGTGTGTGCACATGCGTGCGTGGGTGTACGTTCCATAACCGGTGAACTGCAGAGATTGGCTGATGATAACCGACAGGAACATTCTTTGTATCTCTATAGCCTTACGTAAATCAGTTTGTACTTTTTGTGTTTATGTATGGCTCTATGGCGTTAACATTACTCAAATAGACCCCCAGGTGTTTTGTATGTGTCTATGGCGTTAACATTACTCTAAAATACCCCCAGGTGTTTTGTATGTGTCTATGGAATTAACATTACTCTAATAGACCCCCAGGTGTTTTGTATGTGTCTATGGAGTTAACATTACTCTAACAAACCCCCAGGTGTTTTGTATGGGTCTATGGAGTTAACATTACTCTAATAGACCCCCAGGTGTTTTGTATGTGTCTATGGAGTTAACATTACTCTAATAGACCCCCAGGTGTTTTGTATGTGTCTATGGAGTTAACATTACTCTAATAGACCCCCAGGTGTTTTGTATGTGTCTATGGAGTTAACATTACTCTAATAGACCCCCAGGTGTTTTGTATGTGTCTATGGAGTTAACATTACTCTAACAAACCCCCAGGTGTTTTGTATGGGTCTATGGAGTTAACATTACTCTAATAGACCCCCAGGTGTTTTGTATGTGTCTATGGAGTTAACACAGGTGTTTTGTATTATGTCTATTGAGTTAACATTACTCTAGACCCACAGGTGTTTTGTGTTTTGTATGTGTCTATGAGTTAACATTATACCCCCGGGTATAGTTCAAATAATATATTTCCTGTGTATTTTTGGGTTCCCAAAAAGCCCAATTAAGGCCCAGGTCAAAAGGCCCAATCAAAATGAAAGTGATATACAGGAGTGCCATCACAATCCTCCCCTCCCATAACCTCTCCCTCTTTTATCATACAACAGCTGTGGGTGTGGCTTCAGGATGGATCACCATCCATCACCACCCACCAGGCATACTTTATGACCTGGTGGGTGTAGTCCAGTAATAATGTAATTTGACCTCAAACTAATTGCAACAAAAACAAACTCAGCTGATTTTGTATCTTACATATGTCCTGAATAACATACAAAAAGTCCCCTGAAATTGTCTGAGGGGAAAGGGTTGAAAATGACCTGTACAGTATGGCCACCATAGACATCCAATATAAGGCAAATAATTTCAAGATTTCCTTTTGCTTTAAGTAGCATGTGACATGTCAAACTAGGGTGTTTTCACGATGCTGAGTCCATTCCAAGCATTAGTTTTGCATAAAAACAGTCCTTGGGCTAATACCGGCCATAGCCACTTGCCCAAATGTGCTGACCTCATCACATTTGTGATGACGGCTATGACCGTTATTAGCCCAAGGAGTGTTTTTATGCAAAACTAATGCTTGGAATGGACTCAGCATCGTGAAAACACCCTAGTTTGACATGTCACATGCTACTTAAAGCAAAAGGACATTTTGAAATTATTTGCCTTATATTGGATGTCTATGGTGGCCATACTGTATAGGTCATTTTCAACACTTTCCCCTCAGACAATTTCAGGGGACTTTTTGTATGTTATTCAGGACATATGTAAGATACAAAATCAGCTGAGTTTGTTTTTGTTGCAATTAGTTGGAGGTTGACCCCTTTTTTCCCATATAATGCCTGTACTAGTGTGGCCACATAAAAACAAGTTTAATCATAGTACCTGATGATCATCTTTTAGGGGGGAACAAAATCACGGCACTCAATCTTTAACACATGAGCGGCGCGCATACTTAATGGAGCACCAATAATCCATCCATCCATCTTCAACCGCTTAACCGTAGTCGGGTTGCGGGGGCAACAGCTCCACAGAGAGCTCCAGACTTCCCCCTTCCCCAGCAACATTAGTGACTTCCTCCTGGGGGATCCCGAGACGTTCCAAGTCCAGTGAGTTGATGCGTTTCCTCCAACTGCGCCTTGGTCTGCCCCGGGGTCTCCTCCCAGTGGGACGTGCCTCGAGGACCTCCCTAGGGAGACGCCCGAGAGAGGCATCCTAACCAGATGCCCAAACCATCTAAGCTGGCTCCTTTCCAGGCGAAGAAGCAGCGACTTGAGTTCAATGGAGAAATCAGCTCAGACCTAATTCAACGTTATACTTCAACTTCAAAGTACTTTGACTGCAGTGGTGGTTAACAAATGTATCGCCGAAAATCGCCTTTGGACGACTATTTTCCAAAGGCCCTGGGCGCCGAAATCGCCTTTGGACGACTATTTTATTATCAATTGATTACGGTGATCAACTGTGTCCTGTATGCGCTCATAACCCTCCGGTACCGATCAGGTAAAAAACAAACAAAAAATATTACGTTGGCTTGTGCCGTCTATGCGGATGCAGCTTTTTTAACGCTAATATCTCGGATCCTTCTTTTTGGGTCAAAACAAGATTTGTGCCTCATTTCTCAAAACGATATGATCCTTGCTTACAAAAAGTACGTTTTGGGTGGATTACATGACATTTGCGGCAGCCAATAGGTGATTTTTACTTCCTGACTCAGAGCCTCGCCCATTGAGTTATAATTTATGTGCGGCGCTCTGAGTCACCACTAGTTGGCGGTCAATGGGGTAAAAAAATCACAATATGTATACTGTACATATTTTAGGATACAGCGGCGTGGGCCTGGGCTGCAGCTCAGTGTTCCAGGCACCTTGGCTGGTAGTCCAGTCTGGCAGTGTGACGCAGGCTCGACTCCCGATCCTGGCGGTCCCCCATCTCCCTCCACATTTCCTGTCAAATATAAAATAAAGGCAAAAGCCACAAACATCTGTTGGCTGCTGAGTGGTTATGCCGATAGATTTGACTTGAGTTCTTACATTAGAAATCACTTTGTACTCATATGATTTGATTGACAATTTATTGATTGATAATTTTATTAGACAATAGAATGCAAACAGTACAGGGTACAGTCATGGGGGGGGTAATGAGGTGGGGCAATGGGGCAATCACATTCTCTCCCTTTGAACTGACCTGACGATTGACTATGGTATATGTATGGTTTTCATTCTTTCTTTAGGAGAGGACAAGTGCTGCGGGTCATGCCTGGGCTGCCTGGTTTGTGAAGCAGTGGGAGCTGTACTGGGAAGCCTGGTGTGTGTGGGTCTGGAAGCTCTGCAGCATGTCGACGTGTGACTGACTGCCGTCCGTCCGTCCGTCCGTCCATCTTCAACCGCTTATCCGGGGTGGCAGGGGCAACAGTTCCAGCAGAGATTTCCAGCCTTCCCTCTCCAGAGCAACACTATAGCCACTTCCTCCTGGGGGACTCCCAGGCCGGTGTGGTTATGTAATCCCCACCATCAGGTCCTTGGTCTGCCACCGTGGGTCTCCTCCCAGTGGAGATATAATCCATCTGGTCCTCAGTCTACCACGGGGTCTCCTCCCAGTGGAGATATAATCCATCTGGTCCTCGGTCTGCCCCGGGGTCTCCTCCCAGTGGAGATATAATCCATCTGGTCCTCGGTCTGCCACCGGGGGTCTCCTCCCAGTGGAGATATAATCCATCTGGTCCTTGGTCTGCCACCGGAGGTCTCCTCCCAGTAGAGATATAATCCATCTAGTGGGACATTCAGCGAGGTCCTCCCTATAGGGAGACGCCCGGGAAGCATCCATATGATGCCTGAACCACCCAAGCTGGCTCCTCTCCAAGTGAAGAAGCAGCGACTCTACTCCGAGTCTCGGAAGGGAGAGGCCAGCCACCCGTCTCTTTTCGTCGTAACAGTGCGGACCGGTTTGAAGCCACTTTTCCGGTGAATTGAAATCTGTCGCCTTTGAACTTCCGGCCCTGAAATGAAACGGAAACAATGGAAACGACTGCTATTGGCTGAAATGAAACCGGAAACGACTGCTATTGGCTGAAATGAAACGGGAAACGACTGCTATTGGCTGAAATGGCAGCGTCTTTACTCAGAAGATACAGTAGACGCCCTATAGGAACATAACTTCGACTTGGTCTTGTCCGTGTGTGCGTGCGTGACTGCGTGTGTGTGTGTGTGTGTGTGTGTGTGTGTGTGTGTGCGCGTTGAACTGTACCCATTCTACAAACTGTGAATAGCATTTTCAATCAATTAAGCTTGTTTCTCTCGCAAAACCTGGCAACATCCAGGGACGGTGTTGCCATGTCCGCTTATTATAAGCGACTCTGGGCTGTTTTTTCTGTGAAGTTTCTTGTAAATATTGGTAGTTGTGGGTTGGGTTTTGGGGTTTTTGTTTCCTAATGTTGTTTAAACCACTGTTTCCTTTTCAAGTCAAGGACCCCCAAACTAATATTTATTTGTCTATCCTCATCTGAAAACATTTCACGCTAACATTTGTGTTATATAACCTACCACATAAAAAAACGTCAGTATTTTTTTTTTTTTTAAATAGCAGATCTAAAAGCTCAAACATGTGGCATTAACCCGTAAAAAAATGTATTAACATATTGTGAATTAAACCCGGGAGACTAGACATTCAGTAATTACGGGTCTTATGATCAAAATGAGAACATTATAATGGTTTCTGTAAAACAGAAAATGTTGCCACGGACAAGACCAAGTCTTTGCCACGCATGCCAGAAACGTGCTCACTAGACGTCAAAGGGGGCTTCAGCCCTTTAACCCGTCTGTAAAACAACTGCCCTCTCCAGATCACGAATGCAGCATTTAATACATGGTGAAAGAAATGCAAAATGCCACTCCTCTCCTTTCCATGCCATGCCCGGGAATTAAGGCAGCATTCAGGAGAATTGCTTTAATAAAGAATTGCTTTATTTCCAAAGTCTCCTGAACTTGAGCGCAGCATTTTGCGTTGAACTAATTTGTTTCGAAATCCATGTCGTTATACCTGCATCTTATCTCCAGTAGCTGTTGTCCTGGACAGTCAGCTCTCGTTCAAAGCTCACATCACAGCTGTCACTCGATCCTGTAGGTTCACACTCTATAACATTCCTCACCCAGGAATCAGCCCAGCTCCTAATCCAGACAACAGTCTTGTCAAAACTCGACTATTGTAACTCCCTCCTTACTGGCCTACCAGCATGTGCACTTAAGCCTCTCCAGCTGATCCAAAATGCCGCAGCTCGCTTGGTCTTCAACCAGCCAAAATTCTCACATGTTTCCCCCCTGCTCCGCTCCCTCCACTGGCTCCCGGTCGCTGCCCGCACAGAATACAAAACTCTGATGCTGGTATTCAAAGCAACCAAAGGTATGGCTCCCCCATATCTTGCAAGTAGGCCTATGATTGAACCCTACAAACCCTCCCGCGCACTCAGATCAGCCAACGCAGGGAAGCTGGAAGAACCCTCACTAAAAATGCCGGGACAACGCTCCACACGTCCCAAACTCTTCTCCCTTCTGGCTCCAAAACTGTGGAATGCACTTCCCATTGCAGTCAGAACTGCAGCATCACTCCCAATCTTCCGCCGTAGTCTGAAAACCCACCTTTTCAGACTCCATCATGGCCCATAGCACTTACCCTACCCCCTTAGATAGCATTTCTGTAGACTTAGATAGCATCTGATACAGACTTATAGCATGTTATGTAGACAGCACTATAATTGCATTGTATATAGTCATAGCCATAGTACATATGTATAGCATAGTAGTATATATATATATATATATATATATAGTTTATATGTATAGTCTCATAATATAGATATTCCACTGTAACTTTCTTAGCTTACGCATGTTTTATGATAAATGCTTTTTTGTGATGTATTCCCATGCTTTTTGTTCTTGCTTAATGTAAGTCGCTCTGGATTAAGAGCGTCTGCTAAATGCCTAAATTGTAAATTGTCTAAAGAGTGCTAACCTGACTCTGCCAGATGGGGGCGGTATTGGGTAAACATGTTCCCCAACACAGCAACCATCTGGGATCTCTCAGGGGATTGAGCTAACACCGAACCACTCCGTGGTTCGAACCAATCAGCGTGAGCTAAGGGCGGGATATGTGCGAAACCGGATGTGAAGCTATATAGACACGTCAATATGATTGGTTGTGTTTGCACGCCCACACGGTGATAGACAGACGGTCCCATCCAATCATCTACCAAGTATCTTGAAAAAAAGGAACAGCCCCGTCATCAAATTTGCTTCCGAGATCCCAGATCCCAATAAGCTGTGAAACAAATTTGTGTAGCAAGCTTCTTGGATCTGGCAGGGTCAGGTTAAAAGAGTGCAGGGTTGAGCCTCGGAAATAGCTGATATACAAGTTCTCAACGCGTAGCAACGCAACATGTTGAGAGCTTGTAGATCTGCAAGAGGGCAGTTGTTTTACAGACGGGTTAAAGGGCTGAAACCCCCTTTGACATCTATGTGTGCACGTTTCTGGCGTGCGTGGCAAAGACTTGGTCTTGTCCGTGGCAACATTTTCTGTTTTACAGAAACCATTCTAATGTTCTCATTTTGATCATAAGACCCGTAATTACTGAATAATTATAAATAATTAATAAATAATTGCTTTATTTCCAAAGTCTCCTGAACTTGAGCGCAGCATTTTGCGTTTAACTAATTTGTTTCTAAATCCATGTCGTTATACCTGCATCTTAACCACCTGCAGCTAAAGAGTGCAGGGTTGAGCCTCGAAAATAGCTAATATACAAGTTCTCAACGCATAGCAACGCGACGTGTTGAGAGCTTGTAGATCTGCAATTTTTGTCCAAAAGTGCCCTCTTACGGGATTTCCACCCCTGCAACTGGCCCCTGTGAAGTCTGTTTTCTTCCACACTGTGCATGTTTTTCCCTTTTTTTTAAACTTTATTTAACAGTATATAATGATGATGTCCTTGTTTAGATATAGAATATAAGTCTTTCAATGTTCTGATGAATTGAAAATGGAGGACCCTGATGTAAACAAGTCACGATAGGTCTACTGGTTGCAGAGTTCATATTAAATTATATTTATTATCTGACCAAAGTCCTATACTTTTGTTGTTCCACATACAAAATAAACAAACATAAACCGTCAAACGCACAGGATACAGAACATGTTCACACTCACAGTCAAAAACTGGTTTACCGGCCTGTGCCGTGGCTCAGCGGTCCAGGCACCTTGGCTGGTAATCCAGTCTGGCATTGTGCCGCGGGTTCGACTCCCTTACTGCATGTCACTCCCCCATCTCTCTCCCCATTTCCTGTCAGCCTACTGTCTGTCCCTCTATAAAAAATATAAAATAAAGGCGGAAGCCAAAACAACAACATACAAAATAAATAAAAATGGTTTACCTCAGCCACTGGCAACACCTGAGACTGATTGGGGCCAGGGCTAAGCGTTACGGACCTGTTATGGTCATTCAGATTGATCTATTTATGTGCTTCTGGTAATATTATTGTCCTCTCATGTTGTCTGTGGCAGAAATGTCCACCACACAAGCCATCACATAATGGTGATGAGTCTGACCCGATCCCTGGCCAGTTGGGTCAGGGGACCTTACTATCTGATCAACAGTAGGATTTTTTCCTTCTGTTTTGTGATGTTAGTTTCAGAACAAAGATCAAATATAGGCTAATATAGGCTTTTTCTAGTAAATCACAAAATGCATGTAGACAATGCTCATATTGTCTGACCCAGTTGCCTGTTTGTTTCTCTCTCCAGTCCAGACGTGGCAACACTGCTGCCAGTGTAGTCACTGGTCGGCTCAGCTCAGCTGTTGGTGTGTTTACAGACAGGGTCTGGCTTAATCTTTAAAACACACCTTTTGCCTTTTTTCTTCCTTCCTTTCCTTCTTCTGCTTTCTTCCTTTCTGACAAAAACGATGCCATAAAAAAAAGCTATAGGTCGGACGGAGCGAGCAGAGCAGCGATGCACGCGCCGCCCGGCCGCCTGCAGGCTGTGTGTGTGTGCGGCGCGGCGTTAGCATTAGCATTAGCATCGGGAGGAGGAGGAGGAGGACCGATATGGGCCCGTCGTCAGACACCGGGCTGAGCTCCGTCTGCAGCCCGGCCCTGCTGCTCCTCCTGGCGGTCACGGCGGCGCGCTGCCACCACCTCCCCGAGAGGCACGAGGTATAGCTGGACTTATTATTATTATTATTGTTATTATTATTTATTATTATTATTATTATTATTATTATTATTATTATTATTATTATTATTATTATTATTATTATTATTATTATTATTATTTTTATTTTTATTTTTATTTTTATTTTTATTTTTATTAGTTGTTATTATTATTATTATTATTGTATTTGTTATTAATATGCTGCCACCACCTCCCCAAGAGACATGTTAGATACCTCTGAATTAATATAGTTTAACTTAATGATTGTACACTGCAGTGGTTTTCAACCAGTAGTCCTTGTGTGGGGGTTCCAGGTGGTCCCCAGCTCAATGATGGAGAGTTGGTACTGGTAGCCCCTCTCGGAACCTAGCCTAGCCCCTCTCGGGACCCTACATAAAGCTTTTCTGAAATTTTGATGAGTTTTATGTTGGGTCCCTGGTCAGAACTATATTTTCGTAGGCTATGGAAATTCCAGAACGCGGAAGTAATCATTCTCTCTAAAATAGAAGCTGCGCCATGTGACGGCATTTTTTTGCCTTTGTTATTCTGAATTCGGTAACTTTAAGTACCTATACATCCCGCTGCGAATATCTCCTGTGGCGCGGAAGCCGTTAAGTATTTTTAATCTTTGTTTGACCGATTTGGTCGCTTTATTTCTTCTTGTTTGTTTACCGTTTATTGTACCGCCTCCCGGTGTGCGGTTGGCTTGTGCGGCTATGTCCCTGCCTCTGATCTGCTGTGTCATAGCTATAGCGCCACTAGCTAGCCAGATAGGCGGTACAATGAGGTGTCAATAAACAAGGAAGGAAGAGAAGAATCCAAGCTTCCAAATCGGGCAAACATATATTAAAAATACTTAACGGCTTCCGCGCCACAGGAGATATTCGCAGCGGGATGTATGGGTACTTATACTTTACATATTCAGAAATCCTCACACTGAAATATGTCGTCACCGAGCGCGGAGAGGCGCTAAACATGTTGTTTATGTTTAAGAATGGCTGTGTACCAGGTGGCATGGTAGTAGTGCAACAGGACCCAATGCTATCTGGGTCGTCAAAATGTCAGAAACTTCAGTAGCATTTGGGTTCTGCTTGGAGGGCTAAACCTAGCCATGGTTCATGACTCTCGTATTCATACGAGAGTCATGGCTTAACTGCACCCTGTTTTTGGCGCTCGCTACATTTACAACTTTTACGTATATATAAACATTCAAAATGTTTCAAAAATGCATTTTATTAAACAACGCGGGATGCAGCAATTCTAATCGCTGGTGCTGCAACTAACTAACACCCGTGGGACAAATTGTGAGTACTTTATTATTTGAAATCCGAATGTTTATATATACGTAAAAGTTGTAAATGTAGCGAGCGCCAAAAACAGGGTGCAGTTAAGTCATGACTGTCATGATAATCATCATGGCAGTCATGTTTCAGGGCTACTCGGAACCCTACTTAAAGTTTCTGACATTTGGATGACTTTACATCCCTCTGCATCTATCCCACGCAAAATGGTATACAGACGTATACATACCCTCGGAAATGGCCGTGCTGCTCGTGAGATGTTTCAAAAGAAGCATATATCTGCTGTAGGAGACAACGGAAACCAAAATTTTCATTTGGCGCAGAAGCCGTTAAGTATTTTTACTTAACGACCGTTTTGGCTGCTGTGAAATTCTCTCTTCCTTCCTTCCATGACTTCCTTATTGACGTCCCATTGTACCGCCTCCAGCACCGGGGCTGGCTAGCTGCGCGTCCCTACGTTCCCGCCTCTGATCTGCTCTGTCTCAGCTAGCCATTCTACGTTTTGGGTCTGAGAGGCTAAATGTCATGAAATGGTGGTCCGTGGCTCAGAAGGCGAATACATAATGGAACTTGACGTGAAAAGGGTTGAAAACTAGTTAAACCACTGTACTATTTGCACGTTGACCCTATGTTTATTTCAACGCATGGAATTCAATGGCCCAAACCACACCAAAGGGTCGAGGCGGTTTTAGCGTTAACTCCTTGCAACCGTTTGGAGTTGCATGGTGATCTTTTTGGTGTGGTTACGTCTTCAGGGTTAGTGATATATAACCTTTACCAAGCAACATAATCCAGCATATTCACAAATGACTTGGGACGTCCACTGTTGTTATCGATGTTGTCGTCTTGTTTGGGTTCCAGTGATGTAAATAGGTTTGTATGTAATGGGTCTGGGGTGGTCTTTTAGATCTGATGGGTCCCAGGTCCCAGGGGTGGTCTTTTAAGGCCTATTCATAGTCTGGATTTTCGGTGGTGAGGTGACTACCGCTCCGGTGGTGAGCTGACCACCGGAGCTGAAATAACGTTGAGCGGTGGTGAGTTAAAACAGAGAGAAGGGCTGGAGCGGTGGTTTGCTCTTCACCTCGGCTCGTGACGTCATGTTGTAGTCCGGTGGTCACCTAACCACTGGAAATCCAGACTATGTATGAGCCTTTAGATGGGACCCAGGGGTGGTCTTTTAGAAGGGTCCCAGGGACATTTTATGAGTCCTACTTCAACGACGTTGGAGTACAGTCAGTATTGAGTACAGTATTTGCATCCCAGGACCCCTGGAGGGTGACATGATTGCGTCCTTTCTCAATTTAGTGAGTTTAAGGATGCAGGATAGATCACTGGGGTTCCATATTCTATTCAGTCGATTTCTCCAGTTTCTAGTTATTATTTGGCATTTGAGCCACGGACCACCATTTGATGACATGTAGGCTAGCCTCTCGGACCCATTTGAGCCACGGACCACCATTTGATGACATTTAGCCTCTCGGACCCGTTTGAGCCACGGACCACCATTTGACGACATTTAGCCTCTCAGACCCATTTGAGCCATGGACCACCATTTGATGACATTTAAGGCCTAGTCTGACATAGACATAGTCTGGATTTTCGGTGGTGAGGTGACCACCGAACTACAACATGACGTCACGAGCCGCAGTGAATGAAAACCACCGCCACCGCCCCAGCCCTTCTCTCTGTTTTTACTCGCCACCCCTCAACGTTATTTCAGCTCCGGTGGTCAGCTCACCACCGAAAATCCAGACTATGAATGAGCCTTTAGCCTCTCAGACCCAAAACTAGAGTGGGGGTCCCCCAGAACCACTGATGTACAAAGCACACAACAGGCTGCTTCTGACTGTGCTGCGTCCAGGAGCTGTTCGAAGCTAGTAGAGAGAGCAGGTCGAATTAAATCTTCGAGGATTTGACATTTTTTAATGAACGGGACGAGGAGAACCAACAAAAGAAGGGGACTGGACGTTAACTGTGTGTGCGCGTGTGCATCTATGTGTGTCTCAGGTGGTGCACCAGGTCTACTTGAAGTCAGAGCGACTGACCAAGAGAAGCTCTCCTGCTGAAGACCTCCACCTCCGAATCCAGATCATCTACGACTCCAGCGTCGACCAGTAAGTTCTTACCATCATTCATGTATTGAAACCCATTTAGACCTGAGGACGATTCTACTAATGTCTTCTAAATCCTTTCTGAAAAACCCTATGTTTCTGTGTCAGTGGTTCTCAAAACTATTTCATGTCAAGGACCACCAGAAATATATGTAATTGGCCGCCGACCCCCATCTGAAAATATGTTGTTCCAGGGGACCCCCCCCCCAGAAGCAAAGATTTGAGTTAAAAACGTTGGCTCTGAAAGGATATATATTCAAAGATTTGTGCCACATTTTCACAATGTTTAAAAAATAGCAGACCTATAAGCTCGTAGCGTGGCACCCGGTGCTGCACTATGAGCTTGTAGATCTGCTATTTTTCAATAGCTAAAGCATAACGTATTGCTTTAAAACACCAAAAGGGGTTCCCGTCCAGAATGGATTAAAGTTCTCAAGCGTCGCCACTGATCTCAGTCATTTTGGATTCCATAAAAGTCAGTGTGTCTTCTATAGAAGTGTGTCCTGTGTGTAAGCTTGTAGACGGCCTATTTTCTTTTCTTCTGGCTTTCGCCTTTATTTTATAGTTTTGAGGGGTGCCAGCCCCTCCTATACACACGTTTAATGTTTGTCTTTAGTTCAATTGTTTGTTTTGTAAACGCATTGACAATGAAGGGATAACTTACGTCATAATGTACCTCATTAAGTCAACTTGTCTCTGTATTGTTAATGGTGGCATTTTAATGCAATCCCTTCCAATGGTTAGCCGTATGTATGGCGACCAAAACATCATAATTTCACATGTTGTGTGAAGTGTGTAATTGGACACATATTGGACCCTATTTCATGCTGTTTCACAAATCACACATTATTAGGACTTGGCCTATAGCGACATTTTTCAGTGGTGAGATATTATTTTGCATTAACCCATCCAGGACAGGAACCCATTTTGGTGTTTTAAGCATTATGTCTAACTTTATCTGTTGACATTTTTCAGATCTACAAGCTCGTATCGCGGCACTCTGTGCCACGCTACGAGCTTGTAGATCTGCTATTCTTTTTAAATGGCTTGATAACTGGTCATTTTAGGTTAAATAAGTTAATGTCTGCAGAATATTAACTAAGCCGTGGAATCAAGGATTGTTCCGCTGAATTAGGAATGTTCTCCGCGGAATCAAGACTTTTTTTTGACTATCTATGTAGCATTGGTGTAGTTCCAGACTATATAGCATTCAGAGATTGTGGAGGAAAAAAAAGGCTTAGCCCAAGCAGCCAGTGGCACAGATCTGGACCGGACACGACAGTGTTGTATTTATTTATGTTATGGACTCAGCGGACCCCATATAGACCGATTCCGTAGCGGTTTCATGGTCGCAGCCTACGTATTTCCTGTAGGCGGACTCGACGTAGCTGTCATTTTAAGCATTGTTATACTTTAGCAGCTATTGAATAGCAGATCTACAAGCTCATAAGCTCATAAGCTTGTAGGTCTGCTATTTTTGAAAAATCGAGAAAAAGGTGGCGCAAATCTTTGAATATATATTCTTTGAGAGTGAACATTTTTAACTCAACTGCTCCTGGGGGGTCCCTGGTACAACATATTTTCAGATGGGGGGGATCGGCGGCCAATTACATATAGTTTTGGGCGTCATTGACATGAAAATGTTTGAGAAACACTGACATAGAAACATGTTCAAGAAAACTGTCATGATTTAGAAGACATTTGTAGAATCGTCCTCGGGTCTAAATGGGTTAAAAAGAAGAAGAAAAATATCAACAACCGGATAATGCTTTAAGCTACCCGGCTGGGAAAATGAACCGTTACAGACGTCCCTACTAGCGCCACTAAAAAACACCTGCCTTTTCTGTGCTGCCCTCATGTGGTTGTTCTCCATCTCTACAGGCTTCCTGCAGACAACAGAAGACTGGTGAAGGTGAGTTCCCATTCGCTTTTAACGATTCCAGGTCTGTAACTCTGAGAGAGACCAAACGGACCCTTACAGGACTGTAACACTGAGAGAGACCAAACAGACCCTTACAGGACTGTAACTCTGAGAGAGACCAAACGGACCCGTACAGGACTGTAACACTGAGAGAGACCAAACGGACCCGTACAGGACTGTAACACTGAGACTCTTACGGGTCCATTTGGTTGCATTTGTAGGCTACACGTTTGAGTACCACTGGTATAAAAATTGCATTAGCAGACATCAAGTTCACATAAACAGCTCTGACAGTGCGATTTAAAAAAAATAAAGAATAAAACGAATCCAGAAACGGTTCCAAATACGAGTCCCAATCCCTAGTAGTCACACCGCTCGAAAACCACTGCTATTCTGTTCTCACTACACTGTGTGTGTGTGTGTGTGTGTGTGTGTGTGTGTGTGTGTGTGTGTGTGTGTGTGTGTGTGTGTGACCTTGTGCGTGTGCGACTGTGTGTGTGCGTGCGCTCTCCCTCCAGGACCAGCTCTTCCCTCAGGCCATAGACTACCTCCAGAGTGTGTTCAGTGTGAGACGCAGGGCCGTTGGACCCGTTCTGCTCAGCAGGTTAGTGATAAAAAAAAAATCACTATGTCCATACAGGGGTCAAATATGTCTGTGGCAAGTCATTTTTACATTTTCTGATTTACAAACCATTACAAGTTTGTTTGTTTTTATCATAAGACCCAATTACTGAAGGTCAAGGAAGGCTCCAGGAATTCTTCAGAATATGTGTGACACTAACATTTGCTATGACACAATGCATGGCACATTAGGAGTCCAACTAGTACTGGTTGTTCTCAAATAGTTTACCCCCCCTTAACTCTGAGAGTAGGCAGACAGACTGACAGAGGCCTCATCATGGAACCTAGCCTCGGTCCCAGGCTTACTTATCTGCAAAAAGAAAAGTCTGGTCACAACGTAAGGCATCAATGTTATTTCCTTGGGCGATACTTCCACTAAAATCCCGCAACTTCCGTGTGTGTGTGTGTGTGTGTGTGCGTGTGCGTGTGTGCGTGCATGCCCTTCCAGACAATGTGCCACCAACCAGTACCTCAGGAAGAGAGATGACCCTCACCGCTACTGCCAGGAGGAATGTGCCGAGGTCACGCGCTGCGGACCCGTGGTCGTGCCACAGCGCCACCTTCAGGTCAGTTTAGTTTAGTTTATTTGCACAATAAAAACAGTACAAAAAGGTAACATCAATAGAAGTGTGAAGTGTGTGCAGGTGAGAAAAGAAACCCAGGGAGGGCTTATATGTGGTTCTCACCAAAGTTAATATACAATTTAACAAATAGTAATATACAAATAGTAAGACAAAGTAATCAAACATAGGTATGGAAAATAACAAAAACAAAAACAACAAGAAATACATTATTTACACTTGTGAAGTGTGTGTGTGTGTGTGTGTGCGTGCGTGTGTATGTGCGCGCGAGTCTGAGTATGTCTGAGTATGTCTGAGTATGCACAATAAGGCTACATTACGTTAGAATCAATTGGAGAGGGTAACTTCAAGAGGCTGGCCCTCAATCTATGTTTAAAGTTACAGAGTGAAGATGCGGAGTTGGCAATAAGTATGTGTGTCAGTGCTTCTCTCACGCATACACCCGATAGAGAGCCAAAGCTCTGACGTCACTCCAGTGTCTATTTCGTCGACTAAAACCGTGACGAAAAATGTTCGTCGACTACCTTTCGGCAAATTGTATTCGCAACCTTATTCTTTGGGTCATGACGCCACACTTCATGACCATAGGTGAGAGTATAGGAACGAAGATTGCTCGATAGACGGGAGAGCTTTGCCTTCTGGCTCAGCTCTCTTTTCTTCAGGACAGTGAGCGGTACAGCGACTGCAATACCGCCCCTGCCGCTCGGATTCTCTGGCTGATCTCCTTTTCTCCGTCCTTCCCCAAGTATCCTGGGGTCTTGTTCTTGAGTGAGGGAAGCCTAAACTTCAAACAGAAATATTTTTTTATAATTGTAACGTTCCAATGTTCCAAAAAATCCGTAAATCCTTAACCCGTTTTGGGCGGGAATCCCTTTTGGTGTTTTAAAGCATTATGTTATACTTTAGCTATTGAAAGATTTCATTTTTCCAAACTAGCAGACCTACAAGTTGTAGATCTGCTAGTTTGGAAAAATCGTGAAAATATGCCTCAAATCTTTGAATATATATTATTACAGAGTGAACATTTTAACTCAAATCCTTGCTTCTGGGGAGGCCCCTGGAATAACATATTTTCATATTTACACATCATTTTTGGGGTCCTTGACATGAAATATTGAGCACCACTGATATAGAAACATTAGGATTTTGAAGATTTATTTATTTATTTCGATGTCGGGTTAATCGCAATTATTTGTGTAAGAATCGTCAACTTGAATTTGAAATTGTGAAAACCCTACCAACATGTCTCTCACCCCCCCCCCCTCCTCCCCCCCAGCAATGTGCGGTGTGCAGTGCGGGGGGGAAGTGGTGTGGCCCCCGGGGCCCCCCGGATGGCCCCGGGGTGGAGGGTTCAGACTTTGTGCTGTACGTCAGCGGGGTGACCACAGAGCGATGCGGTCAGGAGAACATCGTGGCATACGCAGCCTACTGCCAACTGGAGGCCCAGATGGACAGGTAGTAGTTCACTTCTAGTCATTTTTATTAGTTGACTAGTTGCCTAGTTTACTAGTCGACTCAGGGCTCGAAATTATTTTTTTTACTTGGTAGCGCTTGTGCTACCAATTTCAAAATGAAGGAGCACCAGCAAAACATTAGGAGCACCCACCAAAATCTAAGGAGCACAAATATGTAATCGATTTTTTACAAATAACATAAAATGACTAATGTATAAAAATGCATGCCAGAATTTAAAATATGTCCAGACTTTCTGTCCCTCATCCATCCATCTCTTCAAAGAGACCGATGCATCAAACATCTCCAGATGAGAACCCTCTAGTCTACACTGATTCCGGCCAGTCACATCACCTTTTTCTTTGTTTTGGTACATGGGCACAAATTAAATTCGAAATTTGGATGGTAGAAGATCCACCAAGGACAGCTCTCCTGGATTTTGGAGAGGGAGAGCAGAACAAGGAGGGGAAAAAAATCATAACTTCTGACAGGAATGGACTAGAAACGTACTTTTTTTGACATGCTCAGAAATGTATGCTCTACAAGTCGGATTAAATCATTTCGTGGGACGGAACCGGCCCGCGACCGTTTCGGTCGCGATAGTTTCGGTCGCTCAGCAATGATTTTGCAGTGGCACTGGTGCTCCCAATTATATTATTTTTTAGATCGCACAGATTAAAATTCAGGCGCATTTGCAATTTCGAGCCCTGCCACGCAACTTTCTTCATGTATTTCCTGGAGGGGTCGAAGCTCTCCTCCCACGATGCGTGGAGCTGTTTGCGTTCCGCGGCAGTACAGTTTCCAAACCAGGTGGTGGTTCCGCTTCACAGAACACTTTCACACACACATACACACACACTCATAATTATGTCACAATTACATGGTCTTCTTTTTCTCAAGTTCAGTCTTCCATGTTTCTATGGCTTATTGTGCATATTATTCTTATTGCCTCGCTGCTTGGTCCTGCCTTATCGCTTTTTTCTAGTTGGTCTTGAAACGGGCCTCCAGATCCCTAAGGTCCCCTATGCTCCGTGTCTCCCCCTACAGGCCAATAGCTGGCTATGCCAACCTGTGTCCTGCCATGATCTCTTCCCAGCCGCAGGAGTTTGAAGGCATGCTGTCCACTGTCAAACACGAGATCATCCACGCCCTGGTTAGTATAACTACTACTACTATTACTACTACTAGTACTATTTACTACTACTCCTAGTACTATTTACTACTACTAGTACTATTTACTACTAACACGAGATCATCCACGCCCTGGTCAGTAGGCCTACTACCTGTAGAAATACCTCTGAATACTACGTATATATTACATGGTATACCTCCAGGGGGTATTGTAGTAAATGGTGCATTTATATAATTTTCATTCCAAAGACTATGACTAAACTAAAATAGACATTTGCTGCCAAAAAAATTAAAACAACACTAGCTTCTGGGGGCCGATGGGTAATCTCTCTCCAATGCAATGCTACAGTATATGCAGGGGCTGAAATTGTCTTCCTTGTTGTCACTGGCAGCTTCTATGTTGGCTATTGAAACCTAGCAGATCTACAAGCTCATTTATCCATTTCTATGGTGGTTATTAGCAGATCTACAAGCTCATTTTTGAAACATAGCAGATCTACAAGCTCATTTATCCATTCCTTTGGTGGCTATTGAAACATAGCAGATCTACAAGCTCATGTGGGCCTCGCTACGTGTGCCTGTATCTGCTAGTTTTTTTATGTTTGGGGGAAAAAAACCCATCTAAACCATGAATCTCAAATGGGTGGTCCTCAGATGGCGGTCCGCGGCCAACATACATATTTTATGCTCTCAAGAGTTAAAATATTGTCAAACAAGCATTACTTAGCATACGCATTACTTAATTTACAAGAAGTCTAAACAATTAGAGAACGTAGAATACTTCTTATTTTGATCGTTTGCCTGTTGTCTCTCATTGTGGACAAAACCTTATCCAACGATATCAAAATATTCTTCAGTTTGGGGTCTGTGGGCTGTATTTTGCGTGTCTTAAGTACCAGGTCTTATTGCCTAACTTGAGTAAACTAAAGACCTGGAGGCGTGATCAATTCTCTTTGGCCACTCAGAATAACCAAATGGCATTGATCACGCCTCCAGGTCTTTAGTTTACTCAAGTTAGGTAATAAGACCTGGTACTTAAGACACGCAAAATACAGCCCAATGAGTCTAAATGTCATCAAATGGTGGTCCGTGCTAACCTGACTCCGCCAGATGGGGCAGCAGAGAGTACACTGGGTTCCCCCCCTCCTTCTCCCATCTGGGAACTCTCAGGCAGAGCTGATGAACCGGCCACCAAACGGCCTGGCCAATCAGCGGCAGCTAGAGGCGGGTTCAAGGCATACACAGACGTGGTGGCCGGAGCATCGACTCTGCCTGAGAGTTCCCAGATGGGAGCAGGAGGGGGGGAACCCAATGTACTCTCTGCTGCCCCATCTGGCGGAGTCAGGTTATGTCCGTGCCTCCGTGGCTCAAAGGCAGAATAAATATGGGCCTTGATGTAAAAATGGTTGTAAACCATTGATCGAAATGACGGTGAATCCTTGGTAGTTGTTATATCGTGTCTGAAAGAATGACTCAGTTGTTGGATAACTGTACTTTACTTTAGACTTAGAATGTCACAACAACAAGTATCATGGATCGCATCATCATAACACAAGCAAGAACCTCCGGGTAACCCACTACAAGTGAACTGTAACCCACAGCCCCAAGATGGTCCGTTGCTGCCCTCTAAGGGCCTGGCTGCATTGTCAGTTATTGGAATGTCAGCTAAACCCAATATATCACAGTAGTGAAGTTTGACTTTGTGTATTTAAGCAATAATTTTACAATGGCTGGGGGGCGTAGGCAGACCCGACGCGCAGCGGCCTCGAGTGGCTTATTGCTTTTCTAAAACGGTTACAAACTTATAGCAATATTAACCTAATAAAACTATTAAATTCACAAAAGTAGCTACGCTTTGCGCCACCAGAGCGAGCCAGCCACATCACTTCCTTGTTTTGCTTGGCAAGTAGGCTATGTGACGGGGGAATAGCGCTTGATGTCTTTACGGGGCTGCCTGGAGCCACACATTCACAGTCATATGAGCCGGGCGGTGGTTAGACGCCCGCACGGCATGGGTTTGTAAAGCAATCAAGCGCTCCCATTCCCCAGTACAGCTACAGAGATACGGAATCAGCTGGGAATGATATAAAGTGATTGAATATGTGGGTTATCGGTGAAATTTACAACGGTGACGGTAACCGGCCAATCAGAATCAAGTATTGGGACTAACCGTTTTAGAATTATTTGTTTATGTATAAGATGTATCTCCATGTTTTTTTGTTGTTGCTTAATGTAGGTCGCTCTGGATTAAGAGCGTCTGCTAAATGCCTACATTGTAAACTGTGTCCACCAGGGGTTCTCGGCAGGCCTGTTCGCCTTCTACCACGATGACGACGGCAAGCCTCTGACACCGCGATTCGCCAGCGGCCTGCCGGCCTTCAACGAGAGGTGAGGTGACCCCTGACCCCTGAACCTGACGATTTGGCCCAATCCATCCCAGAATGCACTCTGTTCCTACCCGGAAGGAGGAGTGAAATCAAATCGCCTCATGCGCTGTTGAGCAACCTAATGCAAGTGGATGGGAGGAGAAATCCGGTACCGTCTCTATTAATATATACTCTAAGCCCCTGACCCTGACCAGCGAGTCTCGCCGCAGTCGGTCACTTACTGGTTTACGGCCGACAAAACTTTATCTATGAATCTACGTCGCTCTCCATGGTTTTGATCAGAACGCAGATGTTCTGTCCTCATTTCTGACTTCACCAAAGCATCTCGTTTGGAATATTAACGCTTCTAAAGAGACATCAGACTTAGTAGCGCGAGGTAGTAATGGAACATTTCACCATGACGGGGCTATTCAGAGTAGAATCTGCCTCATGTCATCTGTGCTGGGCACTCTAGAAAGTTCCGTCACATCAAAAGTGTTTACACTTCTGGTGCCTAGCTAGGACGTCAACAGCCGTTGTCTAGGCAACGCCTCCCTCATCTAACCTGACTGCCAGATGGTGGCAGCAGTGAGATCCTCCTCCTGCTTGCTTCCCATCTGGACTCTCTCTGGCAAAGACAATGTACTCCGAACAAAATGCTGATCGGAGCCATATGCGGCCGCTAGAGGTGGGATCAACGCAAGACTGGTATCGTATCGTATCGTATTGAAGCACTGCCACGGCGCACCTGTAAACGCAACCTAACGGGACTACAACTCAAAATGATTATGGAGATATCAGATTGTTGTCCCGCTGTTTCCGGGTTCATCGTTTCTGTTTGAGAGAGACCAGATGCAGGCAGGAGGAGGGAACTTATGTGAGCTCAATACTGCCGCAATCTGGCGGAGTCAGGTTATCCCTCATCCTTTTATTCTGAAATGTCCTCTCTCTCTCTCTCAGCCTGGGTCTCTACCAGTGGAGTGATCAGGTGATCAGGACGGTCACCAGGCTGTGGGACATCAGAGGGGGGGTCATTGTCCGACATCAAGTGCACCTGCTCGTCACCCCCCGCGTCGTGGTAAGAAGTGTGTGTGTGTGTGTGTGTGTGTGTGTGTGTGTGTGTGTGTGTGTGTGTGTGTGTGTGTGTGTGTGTGTGTGTGTGTGTGTGTGTGTGTGTGTGTGTGTGTGTGTGTGTGTGTGTGTGTGTGTGTGTGTGTGTGTGTGGGTGGGTGGGTGGGTGGGTGGGTGGGTGGGTGGGTGGGTGTGGGTGGGTGTGACTTCCAGCCTCCCTGTGTCAGGCTGATCTGAGCACGCGGGAGGGTTTGTAGGGTCCGGGGGTTCATTCGGTTACATTGTGTGTGTATGTGGTCAACAGGAGGAGGCCAGGAGACATTTTGACTGTCCCATCCTGGAGGGAATGGAACTGGAGAACCAGGGAGGAACAGGAACTCAACTCAACCACTGGGAGAAGAGACTGTTGGAGGTAAACACGTGTGGAGATATTCACAATGTTTACCTTATAGGAAGGCTAGAATGCATTAGTTTAGCTCCCCAGGGGGGCTGCTCATACAAAGTATAGGCTAGCAGTACTTCCGCCTCCCTAGTTTAAGCCTTAGGAGTGATGAGCCGGAAGCCAGGGCATTTCTGCCTCTTTTCTGTGACAACCTACTGAAGAACACACACAAAAAGAATGTGCCATTTGCTCTGTTTCTTTGTCATCCCTCCATCCATTCAGGTTTTAATTACCTAACTACTAACTATTACTGTCTTGTTTTAGTTCTTGCTATTCTCATAATATTGGGATTAGGCCAACAAGGCAAACTGAATCCATCTATTTGTAATCCTACCAACTTGTGCTTTAATTAATGATGTAATGATAATGACCAATAAATAATGTAAAAGACACTGGTTTGGATTCTTTAAACACTGGAATAACAGTTTCAAGCTTTAGCATTAAACAGTATATGTCTGAGTAATTCGCCTAGTAGTAACTATTTAGTCGTTATAGGCCTTCCCAGGGGCCTTAGGTCTGATATAAATACCTCAATTGTGCACGATTGAACAAATCAATTAATTAGGCAGCAATAAAGGTGAAAATATTAGATTCCAGGACAGAGTTTATTATTGAAGGTGGTAACAGTCCATTTGCTCAGTACAATATTTCGGGGGCATATTTAGAATGTGTGCAGGGTTGAGTATGTTGAATCTAGTTTGCATTAATGAGGATTTAGTTGACACAATGACATAAAATGGCGATAGTATTCAGTGTGGGACAGACGGCCTGTCACAGCCAGATTTGGGAGACCAGTAGCTTTGTTGTTGCAAGGAAAGCGGTAAAATTAGACTTTCGTTGTTGTTTTCGTCTCCGATTTAGTCCGACAGAGGGACACAGTATAACTCTATGGGGACACAAAAGTGGGACCCGGAAATATCTCTGGAGGGGGCGCTTACATCACGGCTAAAATATGAATAGGAGTGGTTGCACCACTAAAAAACACAGCAGGGAAGCGATGTTTATTATGGATTCCCATGGGTTAACCCATTCAGTATGGGAACCCCTCTTGGTGTATTAAGAATTTTGTTATACTTTAGCTATTGTAAAATACTAGAATTTTGCGGCCGCTCATCCCAGAGTTACGTTGCCGTGCACAATGGGAAGAAGGAAATTGCGGGAGTTGACTCCACGTGTAGTAACGGATGGGTTATTAGTTATTATTATGTGTCCTTATTAGTGTAGTGTAGTCAACACGTTATGGCTCATACACACTGCCCGGTATTTGCTCCGATTATGCTGTCGGGGAGCATTTTTGGCGCTGGCCGACAAACCCCTGATCTGACGTTAAGCGGTGCCCAAAAGTTATAGATCACAAAGGCTTTGCAGGTAGAGCACATGACATGGCCCTAAAAATATATATAATTTTAATATAAAAACTATTTTTGCATCTGCCGCTTGAGATGACCTGAGATGACTTGATTGATTGACATAAAAAAGGGCCTGTCAGCTCAAACACACAATGCAATAGTTGTTGTTGCGTACAATCATCAGTAGCAAAATCAAATACCAAAAATAAAAACCCTACCATTTCCATTTCCCCCCCTCTATTTCCCATACCATGTGCGTTTGTCTTATAGTTTCTCTGGCCTCTGTACTACTGCCACCTACCGTCCATTCATTGTATTACACAGTGGGTGAAAAAAACACACCCCTTAAGACTAAACCCGACCCATCAGAGGTGTGGCTTCCAGAGGTACCTTTGACATGACATTTGTGTTTCGATGTGCAGGGCGTTGCTGAAAATGAGCACCTGTGCTCAGCTACTTACCTGGGTAAAAAAAAAGAAAGGTACCTTTCAAAACCTATAGAAGTCAGCCTGGTACAGACGAAGGGGACACCACTGTATGTAGCCTCAATTACATTTTGTAACTATTTTCTGCAATGGGATGATAGTTTTATATAGATGAATATATATATATATTCATTCCGTGGGTAAATCCTTGTAGGCTACCCACATATTGGTAGCCTATATTAGCCCAATATTGGCGTTATGCATTTCACTTGAATAATGTTGTGTGCACACGTGCGCGCGCATTATAACGTCCTGTCTCGCTGCCGCGGCGCCGCCGTGCGTGTATAGCCTGTGTGTGTGTGTGTGTGTGTGTGGTGTGGCGAGAAACTTGAAAGAGAGAGATAGATAGGCGTGGCGAGAGAGAGAGAGAGATCGTGGCTTCCAGGCATGCGTGTGTGTGTGTGTAAGCCAGGCGTGCGTGTGTGTGCAGGCGTGTGTACTCGGCAGTTGGCTGGCAGGCGAAAATAGCCAAAGCGTTCCGTGTAATCGTAATATTTAGGGACAAACAAACTACTGACAAAGTACAATGTTGATGTAACTAAGAGATTCAATGAGAGAGCGATATTTTAAATACAGAGATTTAGAAGGAATAAGCAAAATCGTGAGGCTACAATTCCTCTCCCCTTCCTCGTTTTTTTCTCCTGCGGGAGATCAGAATCAGATTCTGAGAGCTAGTGTGGGCCTATTAGAAGACAGGGCAGTGTTGCCAGGTTTGTGAATTGTAAGCGAGTCGTAGTGTGTGTTGAATGGCATTTGAATGGCATTTGTGGGCTTGTGAATGAATTTTCTCACATGTAATTTGTGCTCACTTGCATAGACCTGGCGAATTTAGCGTGGTGAAAGGGCAACAGTGTTCCGGTGGTGTGGGTGCTTCGGGCAATACTTTTTGTAGTAAACAAATGCATTGGTGGCGTGAGTGTGGAAGGGAGGCATTTTTGGTGGCAGTGCCAGTGCCAGTGTTTTTGCGGGTGGTGTCGAGTTTTGGCGTTCGGCGCGATAGGAGGAGATAGCGTTGCAACACTGCGAAGGTAAGTGTGTGACGTCACTGCTGTGTGAGTGTGTGTGGGTGTAGTGTGTAAGATGGTGTTGTGGGTGTTATACAATAGCGACGTAGCTGTTGTGGCGTTGGGTTTCTTGCCATGTGTTGGGTACAACTTCTCCAATATAGAATAGATTGTATCGCGGCACGAGCGATACGCGATACGAGCTTGTAGATCTGCTATTTATTTTTTATCATGAAAATGTGGCGTGAATCTTTGAATGTATATTCTTTCAGAGGGAACATTTTGAACTCAACTCTTTGCTTCTGGGGGGTTCCTGGAATAACATATTCAGAGATTAAATTAGGGTGAAATATATCTTATATTCAGGTGCGCTTTATAGTCCGGTGCGCTTTATTTTGCTAGCTTTAGTTATAATAATCATTTCTTCTTCTGTTTTCTACATACCACCACATTATAACCACATAAAATTAAATGGGAGTTAAATGCTGCAATTTGTAAAAATGGCAAAATATGACTCCTATAACGTCGTTGAAGTGGACCTCAATTTTTTTCCCTGGGACTCATCTAAAAGGCCATCCCTGCAGCCCGGGACTCATTACATTGAAAACCTATTTGCATCACTGCAGATTTTCAGATGGGGGGGGTCGGCAGCCAAATACATATGTTTAACAAATGACATATAGAAACAGGGCTTTTCCAGAAAACTTAGGATTTAGAAGGCATATTTGTGGAACCGTCTAAAACTCTTTTTAACGTGTTTTTTCCCCAGAACGAGGCCATGACGGGCTCCCACACGCAGAACCGCGTGTTCTCGCGGCTGACGCTGGCCATCATGGAGGACTCGGGCTGGTACCGGGCCAACTACAGCCTGGCCCAGAGGCTGGACTGGGGCCGAGGCCTGGGCTGTGACTTCGTCATGAAGAGCTGCAAGTTCTGGATGGAGCGCCAGACTCACAGGTCACACACACTTAACCCATTGTTTTATTCCCTATAATCGGGGGCTTAACCCTTGGACTGCCACCCCAATAGCAGCTTTTTTTCAGTGCCTTCTCTGCCAGTTCTTATACATATTTTTATTTCATAATTGTAATGCCAATAGAAAGATCTGTGATATACACATTAAGCTCTAATCAAGCCCCGAATGTCGCATTTTACCCAGCTATGCACATAAAGACATGTACTTTTGGCCGTTAGCCAAAAGTTGCTACATTATGCTACATTAATATAGAGGGTATGCGTGTGACATAATCAAAACAGGAAGCCTACTGAGTGGCAAAAAACTACTTTCTGGCCTTGACAGCCCATACATCCACACAGAAAAGTCATATCTGATTGCATTAAACAACATTAAACAATGTTAAACTCACTTTGCCTGTTGCTCGATGTGCCATTCACTTTAAGCATGCGCATACTCTATTCATGTTTTATTCCAGACATCACACAGTGAGTCCTTACTGTAACAGTATTTACATTAATATTCAGATTATTTTATTCCTGACATCACACAGTGAGTCCGTACTGTAACAGTATTTACATTAATATGCATATTATTTAATTCCAGACATCACACAGTGAGTCCGTACTGTAACAGTATTTACATTAATATTCAGATTATTTAATTCCAGACATCACACAGTGAGTCCGTACTGTAACAGTATTTACATTAATATTCATATTATTTAATTCCAGACATCACACAGTGAGTCCTTACTGTAACAGTATTTACATTAATATGCATATTATTTAATTCCAGACATCACACAGTGAGTCCGTACTGTAACAGTATTTACATTAATATTCATATTATTTAATTCCAGACATCACACAGTGTCTCCGTACTGTCAGACAGTCAGAGGGTCTCCTCTACAGCTGACATGTAGAACAGACCAGCTGGCTGTGGCCGTGTGTAATCTGCAGAAATATCCCTACGAGCTGCCAGTGGAGTACCAGGTACGCGCACGCACACACATTTAACCCATTCTGGGCAGGAACCCCTTTTGGTGTTTTAAATTATTCTACTTTAGCTATTCTACTTTGCTAGCTATTGAAAAAGATAGATCTACAAGCTTGTAGCACGGCACCGAGTGCGGTCTGCTATTTTTGAAAAAATCTTGAAAATGTGTTTCAAAGATTTGAATATATATTATTTCAGAGCAAACATCTTTAACTCAAATCTGTGCATCCGGGGGGGGGGGGGTTGGTCCCTGGAACAACATATTTTCAGATGGGGGTTCGGTCGCCAATTACATATGTTTTTGGGGGTCCTTGACATGAAATAATTTGAGAACGACTGACATAGAAACATAGGGTTTTTCAGAAAACTGTCAGGATGTACATAGAAGGCATTTGTAGAATCGTCTAAATGGGTTAAACAAATGGGATTCCAATCTGCATGTCTGATTCAGGCTGGATTTGGCTGCCAGTGTAAATTCGATATAAGACTAACGTGCACGTGTGTGTGTGTGACTGTGTGTGCGTGCGCACGTGTCAGTATTTTGACCAGATCCCGGAGGTATCTTCGGATCAGCTGTCGTGGTACGGAGGGGCGGTGGAGATCGCTGACTACTGTCCCTTCAGCCAGGAGTTCAGCTGGAGTCTGAGTGGAGAATACCAGAGGAACTCCTACTGCCGCCTGGCTGAGAACCAACCAGGTACAATATAACTCCTACTGAACCAACCAGGTAACATCTAACTCATACTGAACCAACCAGGTAAAATATAACTCCTACTGAACCAACCAGGTAACATCTAACTCCTACTGAGGAATAGGAGTTAGATGATCGAACTAAGAACAGTTTGAAAAATAAACAAATCATCCTGGCCGTTTCACTCATTTGGATATGAAGAATCAACTAACTACAAGAAAACAGTCAAAACGCTGCTGCTGAATTTTCGCTAGGAACAGACTGTATCAAATAAGTGACAGCAGGCTGTCACCTCCCTGCAAGGACAGTTTGTTAAATTATTTTAAAATTCATATGGATGAATAAATAAGAAATGGGTTAATGAAAATATGTTTGCAGGCATTTAAGCCTATAGGCTATGTCTATGATAAAAAGGTTATTCTTTTAAAATAACATAGGCCTATGATTATTATCAATAAATTAATATTATCTCCGTTATATGAAAACAGTGCACCACATTGACAATATGAAAATATCAGCAGCATGATGAACCCCCGTCCCCCGCTAATCCTGGGGGGGGGATACGGCAAAAGTAGCCGATCTACAAGCTCTGCTCACAATACGGATGTTTGGTGTTAACAAAAACAGCAGTCCAATAAATTACTATCTATAGGCCGCCGCCTAATGTTATAGATAACATATATTTTTTCATGGAAGGAATGAATGAATATTAATAAAACATATGTTCGGACACAATTAATGTGTCTCACATGCATGTATTTAGCCTACGTTTGTGATAAAGAATCTCGCAAATATATTCTACAGCAAGCAACTGATTCCTCTCCTAACGTCATGCGCTGGGCCTGGGTGATACAATGAATCAGATTAGTAATACTATTGCAAATGAATTGTTTTATTATAAATAAAATAAAACAATTGCAAATAAATGCACAGATCATTAATTTTGTCTCGAGATCTGTAGCTTCAAGATCCGCCAGGGAAGAAAAGAGAGGGGAAAACGAACGTACATTTGTGTTGATTTCTTTCCAAAAAGACACTGAAAGTACCGCCGGTATCTTCACTTGCTGTCGCCATTGTAGTACTGTGGTTTGGATTCCCTTCAGACTATTTTCATGGTATTCAGACCAGAAAGGGGAGTGTCCGCTCAAATTCTGAGCGCGACGTACTTCCCTCACAGGGATACAGTCCTTTTTTCCCAGAAGTCTTTCTCGCCCGCCTAGTGGCGAAAAATAAAACTTCTGGGAACTCAGATTAGGTAACATCTAACTCCTACTGAACCAACCAGGTACGATATGATATGATATAGTACTTTATTGTCAGTTCACACTGAAATTTGTCTTGCGACACAGCAGCCAAGTATGCAGAAACACATAACAAAACACAAATAACAAGACAATTTACATACATAAAGACATGAGCAATATCCACCGCTTAGATTATCCTGTGGCTACTACATCTCCTGATTAAGCCTCAAGGTCGATTGGTAGACAAAGGACCTCTTTAGTCTGACCTTATTGTATGCTGGTACACCATATCTCCTTCCTGAAGGTAGCAACCTATATTCTCCATACAACACATGCTTAGTATTAGAGGTGATATTCCTTGCTAACCTTAGGATGCTGTTATCATATGTGGATGTATAAAGTTTCTGAAGTTGTTGTCCAACAATCTTTGAACAAATGTTCAGTTGTTGCAGCAGTTGTGACTTTAGGGCTGCAGACAAACATCCATACCAGGTGGTACTACAGTACTGAAGAACACTCATAATAACAGAAGTGAAAAACAAAAGAAGAATCCGTCTACTAGCACCGAAGGATCTTAGACGGCGAAGGAAGTAGATTCTTTGCTTTGTTTTCTTACACACTGAATCAATCTGATCTTTCCATGACAAAAGATGGTCTATTACTACTCCTAGGTATTTGTACGAACATACCTGGTTGATCGGTTCACCATGAATAGTAATGGGGGATCTGTGTATCTCTGGTGGTGTACCAAAAACAATCTCTTCTGTCTTTTTTGTGTTAATGATGAGAGCGTTGTTATCACTCCATTCAACCACCTTATTTACTCTGTGTTGGTGCAGTCCAGGATCACTGGAATTATCTAGGAGAGAAATCAAAACTGTATCATCTGAGTATTTTAGAATGTATTGGTCTGGTGTGTCAGTGCGACATTCAGACAGGCATTCCTCAATACGACAGCTGTCAGTATAAAGGGTGAAGAGTACAGCTGAGCTCACACAACCCTGGGGAGCACCAACATTAGTAGTTAATGCTGATGAGAGGGCTGTGTTCACTTTCACCCTCTGTACTCTGTTAGTAAGAAAAGAAGCATACCAGTGAATTAAGTATGGATTCAGTTCCAACTGTACCATTTTTGACACTAGTATATCAGACTGTATTGTGTTGAAAGCTGAAGAAAAGTCTAAGAATAGCACTCTCGCATGATTCTTATTTGACTTATCTAGATGTTTTGTAATTAAGTGGACCAGTGTGACAACCGCATCCTCTGTACCGCAACCCTTTTTGTAGGCAAACTGACTGGGGTCGAATTTGTCTTTGGTTATACTGACAAGATGTTGTAACAGTATTCTTTCAAGTGATTTCATAATCACTGAAGTGAGAGCTATGGGTCTGTAATCCTTATGTTCTTTTGGACATTGGATTTTGGGTAGTGGTTTTATGTGTGAGGTTTTCCAAGACAGGGGAATTGTGTGTGTGTCTACAGAGGTTTGGAATATTGGTTGCCACACTGGAGCCAGCTCAGATGCAAAGTGTTTGAGGAGAAAAGCACTGCATTCATCTGGCCCATTAGCTTTCCTTGTGTTAGTACACTGAAACACTTTCCTTACATCCTCTTCAGAGATGGTAATTCTGTCTGAGGGGGCAGGTGTTACAGCCTTCAGTATTTCAGTGCACTTTGAGGAATTGTCCAATGATTCAAATCTGGCGAAAAAGGTGTTTAGGTCATTGGAAAAGACAAGTTCATTTTCGGTCACAATAGGTTTTGTTGGGGTTGACATTCCTGTCATAGATTTCATAGTATCCCATGCCTTTTTGTGATCGTTGGCATTAAAAGCATCCTCCAGACGCTGTCTATGTGCCAATTTTGCCTGCCTCATTTTCTTTTTTAACTTTTTATCTGCCAATTTAAGTGCACCAAAATCTTTGTTTATGAAAGCTGTTTTCCTTTCATTTATTACATTTTTTATATCTTTTGTCACATAGGATTTGTTGTTTGGATAGATTTTTATCTCCTTTGTAGGAACAACCAGCTGTACACAAAAATTAATATAATCATTTGTAACTGTGGTGATTTCATCTAATGAACCATCTCTGAACGTGTCCCAATCAGTCCAGTCCAGGCATGCTGCAAGTTGTTCCTTGTTGTCATCTGTCCATGTCCTGACTACCTTCTTCTCTGGCTTCCCTCTTTTTAATTTGGACTTATAAACTGGGGTCATGCACACAACATTGTGGTCAGAGGTCTCTATCGGTGGCCCAATCTTGGCTACATATGCATTTGGAATGTTTACATAGCACTTGTCCAGAATATTATTTTTCCTTGTCGCATCCTTGACGTATTGTTCAAATCCCGGCAGCACAGTGTCCAGATAACACTGGTTTAAGTCTCCAAGCACGACTGCTGGTGCGTCCGGGTACTGCAGTTGGAGCTCATGCACACAGTCAGCAATGGTCTTTGCTGCTTGTGCAGCTCTTCCTGGCCCTTTTGGGGGCACATAAACAACAAACAGCAGAACGCATCCAAATTCGCGGGGTAGGTAGAAAGGTCTTAACGTCATGCCCAGGATCTCTACATTGGGATCGTCGCAAATCCTCACTTTTATTGAGTAGGATCGACACCAGAGATCATTAATGTACACGCATACACCGCCGTATCCGCCTCCTCCACCTCTGTCTAGGCGCACCAGAGTGAATCCGGGGACTTCATACAGTGAGTCTGGTTTGGATGGCTTTAACCAGCTTTCAGTGAAACAAAACAGTGATGCCTCACGAAAATCGTTACAGTACCTTGCATATGTCCGTATCGTGCCGATTTTGTGGTGTAAGGAACGCACGTTGGCCAGAACGATAGAGGGGAGCGGGGGGCGCTTGAATCTCCTCCGTAGTCGATTCCGTATACCGCCCTTTCTTCCTCGTTTCCTTTTCCTTCTGTGTCGGATCAACTCCTCGGGGATGTTGTTCAACACTGACAAACAGACGTGGTTGTTGTTGTTCGTTGTGCGAGGCTGCGGCCGTAGTGACAGCAGCACATCTCGGCTGTACGTCTGTACACAGGCGAGTCTGGGCGCCGCCCCACGCCAGTTGTTTGTGTTGTCGAATTGTTGAGTCTGAAGTTCGACTGACAGGCATCTTCCACAGGAGTGTATAATCCACAGAATTAGCAGAGCGATTTCTAAGGCCCTTATCTTCCACATCCTTACACACATAACGACTGACATTACGTAGGCACACGGACAAACATTAAACATTAAGGCATACAAGGCACGCTGGGTCGCAGTGCAGCCGCTGAGCAGCGCACCGGAAGCTACAGAGAGAGAGAGAGAGAGAGAAGAGAGAGAGAGAGAGAAGGTACAATATAACTCCTACTGAACCAACCAGGTACAATATAACTCCTACTGAACCAACCAGGTAACATCTAACTCCTAGTGTGTGTGTGTGTGTGTGTGTGTGTGTGTGTGTGTGTGTGTGTGTGTGTGTGTGTGTGTGTGTGTGTGTGTGTGTGTGTGTGTGTGTGTGTGTGTGTGTGTGTGTGTGTGTGTGTGTGTGTGTGTGTGTGTGTGTGTGTGTGCGCGCGTGTGCGCTCGTTCCAACTCACAGACTGGTGGAGAAACTACGGAGCGGAGCAGTACGGAAAGGACTCCGTGTGTCTGTACCAGAAGTCTGCCTTCGTCATGGAGCAGTGCACCCGGAAAATGACCTACCCGGATTGGGGCTCCGGGTGTTATAAGGTACCGTAGGATAGTAACCTACTGACTGGGGCTCCGGGTTTTATAAGCTAGGAGAAATGTCAGATTTAACGAGTGGGGGTCCCCAGGGAGGTCCCCGGAACATCCAGACCCCCAGGAACATGCCCAGGAGGGGGCCTGCCCTGTTCCGAAATGACAGAGTTACCGTGTTGCAGTATTTCCGTGCTCAGACAGACAGACAGACACAGGGACACGTGTAGGGAGTGACACATAGCGGAGGCACCGCTCAAAAAACCTACTGCAAATGGCCACCTGGTTCCTTTTAACCTGTTCTGGGCGGGAACCCCGTTTGGTGTTTTAAGCATTATGTTATACTTTTAGCTATAACATAACATTTTTGGGTTCCTTGACATGAAGTATTGAGCATTGAGTTTTTTTCAGAGAACTGTCAGGATTTAGAAACCATGTTTTGTTACAGATGGAGTGCCGTGATTTTTTTCCCACCCTTCAACATAATCATCAGGTGTTATTGTTATATATGGAGGTATCAGAAAAGTGTACAGTATTTGTTAAAATTATTGTTTTATGTGGACACACCCACCAGTTCATTAGGTATGCGTGAGTTTAACCTTAGCACCACCTCCGCCTCCTCCTTTAAGACCACCCACTTGTCCTAGTCAGCAGCAATTTGAGGGGGGGACAGGGGGGGCGGCCAGTTCCACCCCCACATCCCAATTTAACTCTTGCTTTGGATCATTTGATAAATCATTGCCCTCCTCAGAGCTCATTGAATGCACTCTAACTCTGTCACTCCCAGTGATTTCAGCCACTGGAAGCGATTTGGCAACAAAAGAGAGAGAGAGCACAATAAAAGGACAGCCCATGGCTCTGCCCTTTTGTTTACAAAATGACAAATTGGTGTCTGTAATGTAACAACAACTCATGTTTTTGTGAATGTTAGACGTGAACACTTCCCATATTTCTGAGATATCGGATAAGCACCATTATGCATTTATACTGCCACCATCTGTGTATAGGCCTATAATCCACGCATCCATACCATATCAGATCTGTTTTTTCTGGGGTTTTTTAATCATTTATTTATTTCCTCCAATTATATTGACCCTATTGTCACAATCAGCTCAGCTCATCATCCAATTATTTTAACAGCAGAAACAATTAGTTTGATAGATCATTTAGCATGAATAATTTGCCAATATATTGTAGGCTATTGGTTTCCTCCAGCTAAGCACCCTGGCATTGAAACTGTCCTTTATTGATACAAAACACTTGCACTGCCCTAGGCACATGATGCTCTGGACAGAAGACTCTCCACTCTTCTATTGCTCTGATCAAACTCAATTTACAACATGAATGTTTGATGAATTGAACATGGTGGACCCTCTTGTAAACAAGTGTAATGCTTAATTGGGTCGTCCACTCACAGTTAACAGTCTTTGTATTGAGTTGGTCAAGCTGTAATGGTGGCGTCACTGGCGTGCGTCCTGCAGGTGGCGTGCTCTCCCCAGGGCCTGGTGGTGTTCGTGCAGGAGCGCTCGTTCCTGTGCACTCGTCAGGGCCAGCTGCTGAGCGTTAGCGTGCGCCTCAACGACTGGGTGTACCGCGGAGCGCTGATCTGCCCCGCCTGCCACGACCTCTGCCCTCACTGCCCCGCCCACACTGCTGCTGCTGCTGCCGCCCTGCCCGGCAACACCTCCAGGAGCGAGCCCATTGGTCAGTAAAACAGCACAGCCCCTGCTCCTCGTGTGTGTGTGCGTGCACGTTTGGATTTGAGATATAGGGCTCCATTTCCGTCACCGCTAAATCCCTTATCCCTAAACTACTTTACAAAAAAACATTTTTGGATAGTTCAACTAGCCAATCTACATTGACACGTTGTGAGCTTGTGGACTGGCCATATAATACAAAAAAGGCAAAGAAGTTTAGGGATAAGGGCCTTAGTGGTGACGAAAATGGCGCCCATAGAGTAGATTGCGAGGACAATGTTCCTATTCCTCAAAAGAGATTAAATGGTTGTTTTTTTATTTTCATCACACCCGTGTTAAGTGAGGGGCGCCCTTATCATGCGGTATTGATTTGAAGTCCTAGTTCTGATCCGTTTTGGGTTCTTCTGATCCGTCTTCTTTCAGACCCCTGCTCCGGTGCTCCGGCCCTGGTCTTCACTGTGTGGCTCCTGCTGGTCAATCTGCTCCCCCTGGTGGCCGGAATACTGCTCTGCCACTCCTAGCTGAAAGCCTGCACACTTGACACACAGTAGTACACACACACACACACACGCACACAGACAAGACAAACTGACGTGAAGATATTTGACCAAATATCTGTTTGTTTAAAAGTGTAATCTGTTTTTTTTGGGACCCAAAATGGGTCAGTGCCCCAAATCACCCACACCTCCTTCGCTGCTTCCTTCCTCGTCTCCTTGATCCCTCCGTCCTTCAGTTCCGTATTACTTCCTTATTTCCTGAGACGTTCCCCTTATTACAGCCTTCTTGTAATCTGTTATTAATGTCCTTGTTCGTTCCATCCCGTGGTCTGGCCTGATGTCGTACCCTGTCTAAAACAATGAGACGGGGTTGATCGCCTCGACCTCCGCTGGTCATTCTAACACCATGTCAGGACATTTCACGGGAGGCCGTTTTGTGAATCGATTACTCAGAAATGAGTAAAAACAAAAAAGTGTTTGCAAACACTGATGTCACGTCAGTGATGTCGTCAATGTGAGCCGGGAGTTCTGAAATGTGTTCCTGGAGTAAAGAAAATGAAGGACACAACTCTCCCAAGCCCCCACCCACCCCCTCCGTCACGGAGGAATGAAGGACGACGATGGACACCGTCTCGTCTTTTCAGACACGAGCGCGTCCATCAGAACAACAGACAGTGAACTGAATGGACTTGTGCTGTTTGTTTCCCATTCTGTTTTCCGTGTGTGCGTGTGCACGTGGTGCGTGGTAAATGGTAAATGGTGCATTTATATAGCGCCTTTATCCAAGGCGCTTTACATAGATTGTGCATTACATTCACCCATTCATACACCGATTGCGGCGGAAGCCATGCAAGGTACCAACCAGCACATCGGGAGCAATTTGGGGTTCAGTGTCTTGCCCAAGGACACTTCGACATGTAGACAGGAGGAGCCGGGATTCGAACCGCCGACCCATGGATCATTGGACGACCTGCTCTACCTCCTGAGCCACAGTCGCCCCTGCGTGCGTGTACGTGTGTGTGTGTGTGTAGATGAGCTGAAACAAGCCATGCCTCCCATTCAGCCTCTCCGTTGTGTAGGGAAACGCAGAGCCATTGAGAGAGAGAGAGAGAGAGAGTTGCCCCCCCCCCCCCCTAGAGATTGAACAACAGAGTGGACATTCAGTCCTAAAGATCACATCGTTTAACAACAGAGTGGACATTCAGTCCTAAAGATCACATCGTTTAACAACAGAGTGGACATTCAGTCCTAAAGATCACATCGTTTAACAACAGAGTGGACATTCAGTCCTAAAGATCACATCGTTTAACAACAGAGTGGACAGTCAGTCCCAACCGATCACATTTCCCAAAACAAAACAACCCGCTTTTTCCTGCAGTGCGAACAAGACTTCTTCTGGTAGCATTCCAACGGTGCTGTTCATTGTAGCGGGGCTGTATCATTTCAGCGGGTTTTTTTAACTAGCCTTTTATTAGAACAGATTAGTGATGCACCGAATATTTGGCCGCAGAAAATATTCCGCCGAAAATGGCTAAAAATGCATTTTCGGCCTATTCAGGCCGGAAATATATCACCGAATAGTGTATGCATTTAATGCATTCAAAAGAGCAGAATAAATGTTTTATGGGCCCATAATAGTGATTATTATTCAAGTTAAGTTTTGCCATAAACATTTATTTTGCCATAAATCAGGTAGCTTTAAGGTATGGCCATGACAGCAATGGTAGGAAAAACGATATATTATATAAATCTTATTCGGTTTTCGGCCAATTGTTTCCTATATTCGGTTTCGGCCAAGAATGTCCCTTTCGGTGCATCCCTAGAACAGATTATAGTATTTATGAAGAGTGATTTTATCTGTATTTTTTATGGCGTTCATAGTTTAGCAAAGTAACAGAGTTCTGATTGGCCAGAGCGGCACGTCATACAGCAGAACCATCAGTGTGTTGGTATAGTCTCGACTATTTCACAATCTCCGGACGCTATTTTTTTAATATCTTTTCACTATTTTTATTTACATTTCTGCTAAGCAGAAAAGCCATGATTTTTCGATTAATATTATTAGGATACATTTGCGTTGACTGTAAAGACGAAACTAATGCGGGGAGGAGGGCTTCACTTCCGCTTTATCGCCTCGCTCACGATCGGAAGGACAGTCTGGCAACGCGAGATTATAGTGTCGGTTGAAAAAAGAGCCTTTCGTACCCTGCAGCAGTAACACTAAAACCAGGTTGTAACCAGTGGTGGAAAAAGTACTCAATTGTTTTACTTAATTTTACTTACTTACTGCAATTTATAACCACTTCATTACAAGTAAAAGTACGAAATTGAAAATGTACTTAAGTATCGGCATCAAAATGTACTTAAAGTACTAAAAGTAAAACTCATTGTGCAGAATGTCCCATTTCACAAATTCAAAATGTGTACAAATTGTATTGAAAATAGCCGATCTACAAGCTGGGCTATTTTCAAATGGCCGAAATGTATATAGGGTTGAAGTGGTTAAGTATGTTTTCTATTTAAAATTAAAATCTCCCACGTAACTATAGTAACTAGTTTTCAAATAATTGTAGTGGAGTAAAAGTAAAAATTTTGGCTCTGAGATGTAGTGGAGTAGACGTAAAAGTGTTGGGAATTGGAAATACTCCATAATGATAATAAGTACAAATACCTCAAAATTGTACTTAAGTGCAGTACTTAAGTAAATGTACTTAGTTACCTTCCACCACTGCTAAAACCAGGTTGCTCTGCTGCTGTCGATTCAGGCCTGGTTGAAGGCATTGTTAGTTGACTTATTATTTGTTGAAGGCATTGTTAGTTGACTTATTATTTGTTGAAGGCATTGTTAGTTGAATTGTTATTTGTTTAATTAATAACGTCTTATTTATTTCCCGTCCCTGGTGTCGTGTGTTTGTGCGGTCCCTGAGAAGCACTGGAACCAGTGCTAATGTTGTCGACTAAGACTATAAAAGACTGAAAAGACTAAATATTTTGACGTTCAGTCGACTAGACGATTTCAAGATGACTAAATATAGGACTAAAACAAAATGTTTTGTTATTCAATAGACTAAAGACTAAATTCGAATGTGCTGTCAGAATGAACACTGGATCGAGGTCGTGTACTTACTTGTAAATTAAGTAAAAATCAAGACCTGTTTTATATTACAACTATGAGTCTGTGTCTGCGTTGCACTTTCAAACCCAACATATAAAGACTAAAACTACTTGATCGACTTAAGACTAAAATTAGTAAAATAGGATTAAAACTGAATGGCCTGTTAATAAAAAATTAAAAACAAGACTAAAGGAGAATTTGCCTATAGCTTGATTATCAGACTCTGAAGCGTCCTGATTTGGGTCCATTTGGTTACCAACTCTCCACCATCATTTAGCTGGGGACCACCCAGATCCCCGTCGAGGACCACCGGTGGTCCCCGGACTACTGCTTTTAAAAAGGTTTTCAACTCTAAAGGCAGGCAGGGATTCTCAGGTCTGGCTCTCTAGGCTCACCACCGGCAGCTGTTAGTTTTATAGTGTACAGATTCCATGACCCTCTGGGGACCCTGCAGGTCTGCATTAGAACCCCAGCATACAAATAAGAACCACACTGCCCCTGGAAGATGAGTCTTGGTAGCTTCATTGTGTTTGTGTGTTTCTGTTTAGAAGAAGGGCTGCTCTTTAAAGACAAATCAAGAATACTGTAAAAAAATAAAAGAAACTTGTGTATCAAAATAAACAATGTGTGTAATCTTCATCTGTCTGGTACTGTGGTTTTGTCTGTTTACTTTTTTTGTGGGGTTTTGAGCGGCGCCAGCCCCTCCCATGCCCAACTTTGTGGGTCTGTGTGAACACAAACATATAGGCTGATGATTGGCTGATCACCCCATAGCGATGATTTGATTGGCTAAACTGAACAGCGTACATATTGAAGATAAAAGTGAAGACGCCAAAAAGTGATTGGCCGGAATTATATTTGTGATGATTTGATTGGCTGAGCACGGAATGTGATATAATTATCACAAGTGTGATCTGAGCATTTGTAGCGGTTGCGCGGTCGGTCGGGTAAGTATAACTTTACAGAAGAATCTCTAAAAGAGGCAACGCTGATGAAGGCTTGAACGCCGAAATGCGTTTGTTGTGCTGCTGCTCTGCAGCGTACCATGCCAAGCGTTACATGAATTAAAAGTGCCTTAAAACGAGAGTTATGTGAGTGCTGGATTTCTCTTTTAGAGACTTTTCTGTAGACTGAACTGTTACCATTCCTTTAATTGATTATTGATGATTTCCCTCCTATCTATATTTTGTAATTGTAACAACCCTGCAAAACACCCGGCCGTAACTTGCTCCTCCAAGCGAGCTAGCGCTCTTGGCGCGGCTTGTTGCTTGCCATGTCTACTGAGTTGGAGATCGGGGTTCTAAACGTTACATTGGTGTCGGAAGGGAACGAGGACCCCTGGAGCGGGGAACTCGAGGAGTGAAGTGAGAGAAAGGAGGGGGTAGTGTAACGACCCTACAAAAGACCCGGCCGTAACTTGCTCCTCCAAGTGAGCTAGCTCTCTTGGCGCGGCTTGTCCACTGCTTGCCTTGTCTACTGCGGGCGTCAGTGCACCTGTTGCTGATCTTACTGTACCTAATTATAATAGTATAGAACTGCACTCTCAAGTGCACAAGCAGAGCGCGCAAGTACTGTCAACCGCTACAAACTGTCAAATCTCAGCTTCTCTGTGAAGGAACGTTTGAAATGTTGAATTATTAGGTTTAGCTATTTGCTACCTACAGTACCTATTTTATGCATGTAAAAAGTAGTATTATGAAGTATGGTTTCTATCTATAAAATAAATAGTTTTATCGATTTAGAATTCTTCTGGATCCCTTTTTAGTTTCTCAAAGAAAAATAAATCATCGATCCGATGAAAAAAAGGTATATAAACAAATAAAATATGTTATCATACAGTATAATTATTTAATTATTTATTTTAAATTGTCAATTGCTTTAAATTTACTTAATCTTGGACTATAGTGATATTAATACTAAATGCCTCTGTGATATGTATATGTAAGTTGATTAGCGGTATACTGTGGTTACTTTGCGCCACTTTTGATGCGTATGCACCGTCCCAGCATATGACGTCAGGGTAACTGGTATAACTAGCTCTCAATGATGACGTAATAAAGATGTGGATTAAAGGACCCCAATGCCAGAGTGTAATTGGTTTTCGATGGTGACGTAATGACGATATGTTTTAGTGTCGGGAGGATTAAAGGTAATGCTCCTATGTATACATGTATGTAATCTGGCACCACTGCCTTATCAGGCACAAGTAGTCATTACGTCATTTGCTGGGAAGGTGCATACGCATCAGAAGTGCTGGGACGGTGCATACGCATCGAATATCGTCCTGGGCGAAACTAGTACTTGCAAGCAATTAGCACTTGCCTGCTGGATAGAATGTCTTTCTAATGTGGCTGCTGTGCATTTATGGTAAGCCTACAGTATGTATGGCACTTCAATGGACATTGAAGCTAATCCTCCTCACTGCCCACAGTTTAATTGCAGTCTTGCTTCTCTAGTTTACAACGTTAATGTTCACAAGCTGCTTTGGGTCAGAGCTATGGACAAATCAATTTGCAACTCTAGATTTTGGATGAATGATGAGGTCCCATGTTGTCCAACATCATGACGTGATGAGGTCCCATGTTGTCCAACATCATGACGTGATGAGGTCCCATGTTGTCCAACATCATGACGTGATGAGGTCCCATGTTGTCCAACATCATGACGTGATGAGGTCCCATGTTGTCCAACATCATGACGTGATGAGGTCCCATGTTGTCCAACATCATGACGTGATGAGGTCCCATGTTGTCCAACATCATGACGTGATGAGGTCCCATGTTGTCCAACATCATGACGTGATGAGTTCCCATGTTGTCCATCATGACGTGATGAGGTCCCATGTTGTCCAACATCATGACGTGATGAGGTCCCATGTTGTCCAACATTATGACGTGATGAGTTCCCATGTTGTCCAACATCATGACGTGATGAGGTCCCATGTTGTCCAACATCATGACGTGATGAGTTCCCATGTTGTCCAACATCATGACGTGATGAGTTCCCATGTTGTCCAACATCATGACGTGATGAGTTCCCATGTTGTCCAACATCATGACGTGATGAGGTCCCATGTTGTCCAACATCATGACGTGATGAGGTCCCATGTTGTCCAACATCATGACGTGATGAGGTCCCATGTTGTCCAACATCATGACGTGATGAGGTCCCATGTTGTCCATCATGACGTGATGAGGTCCCATGTTGTCCATCATGACGTGATGAGGTCTCATGTTGTCCATCATGACGTGATGAGGTCCCATGTTGTCCATCATGACGTGATGAGGTCTCATGTTGTCCATCATGACGTGATGAGGTCCCATGTTGTCCAACATCATGACGTGATGAGGTCTCATGTTGTCCAACATCTAGCAGCACCATGATGGATGACATGATGAGTGGAGCCTGCCAATCAGTAGAAGTACTCATTATGCAGAATGTACCATTTCAAGTTTTCAATATCACACGCACCAGAGAGATTGTGTGTAGCGGATAAAAAAGGAGGGTGTGCATACTTAGTTTAGACTAGTCATTGGTTAGACATGGGTTAAGGTTAGGTTTAGGTGTGCTGCCCCGTGGGAGGTTAGGTCCCTGGGGGACCCTGGTGGATGACTGTGCATACAGTATAGGTTTTTAAGTGGTTTTAAATACAATATTGACTTAAGGAGTGCATGCATGGTGCATGGTGTGGGAACCTCTTCAACTCAGACAACAACATACTGTTCAGTCTCTATATCCATTCTCTTCTCATCGCTTTGTCTTTGTCTTTTCGCTCAATTGAACACCCGAGAAGCACGTTCTCTAAGTACATAGATTTGTATACCAACGCGAATCGATGAACCATGCACGTTCTTTCAGCGTCTTGACCTGCCATAAAACTGGTAAATCGGTATCTTTTCATAATCACTGAAACCGATCAAGTTGGATGAACTTTTGAACTCATTGTCAGGCCGGGACACCCTCAGCCCCGGGAAGGACCCCCTCAGCCCCGGGACCGACAGCTGTTGACTGAAAGGAGAAGGTGCAGGATTCTCTGCCTGTTGACAGTGGTGTAAAGGTATTCTTTTTTTTATTTACTTTTTTATTATAATTGTTTTTCCTTTTTCCTTTTACATTTCAGAGGCAAATATTGTACTTTTTACTGCACTACAACATTTTGAAAACTTTAGTTACTAAAGTAGATACTACATAGATTTTTATTATTATTACAAAACATACATTACTCACTTCATAGCCCTACTGTACATTTCCTCCGAGGTGGAAAGCCTGGTGACTCGAGGTTACATTTCGTTACATTGGTTTTTATGCATTTGAAAACATGAAATGAGACATTATGCATAATGAGTACTTTGTGTTGCATTGAGTACATTTTGATGCTGATACCTTTGTAAACACGGGTGATTTTCACCCGTACGATTATATTTTTGTAATTTTCATAATATTTTTTTTATGGAATATTTTACATTGGGTAAAATATATCCGTGTTTAGTGAAGGTGTAACAAAAAATATGTTTGGTGTTGTAGGGTTAAGTAACAACAAAAGCATTGTCTGCCTGACTGCAGAAGGTGTAGAGGACCATGGCTTCCATGGGAGACGTCATCTTCACCAGGTGCGTAACCGTATGTATGTATGTATGTACTGTATGTATGTATGTACGATTGTACGTACGTCGTACGTCTGTATGTACGTAAAATATGGGGTTCCCGTCCAAAATAGGTTAACTACTATCAACAGTACACCTTGGTGGTGGATTGTTTACATTTCACACACCGATGTATGTGCAGCATGGTTATCTGATGTTAACTAACATGGTAAATGGTGCATTTATATAGCGCCTTTATCCAAGGCCAACCAGCACAGCAGGAGCAATTAGGGGTTCAGTGTCTTCGACACTATAACTCTGGGGTAGCCGGGTTTGAACTGGCTACCTTGCGGTTACCATCCAGCAACTCTACTCCTGAGCCACCGCCGGTCCGCTGCCCCGGAAACATTTGTTTCTATATATCTACAGCATGATTATCTGATGTTAACTAACGTGTCTATATATCTGCAGCATGATTATCGTCATCATCCTATTTGCAACCATCATCATCCTCGTCCTCACCTCTGTGGCAACAGGTACAGTAAAATGTCTTAACTTCGACTACCTTTTTTTACGGAGGAATACTGCATAAAAATGAAATATAAATTAAGCCATACAAAAAACAAGATTTACTAAATATTATTTTATAGCTGGGACTGTTACCGAATTGTCTTCCTTTAAGGTCGAACCGGGGGGGGGGGGGGGGGGTTCGACCTTATAGGGAGAGGGGTTAGAGCGGAAGCACGTTTTCTAGTTTGGAGGGCTGTTGTTGTGCTCTGAGCCGGCGGGTTTTGCTATAGCACAGTGCTATTCCTTGCCATCCAGCCATATTCATTGTAAAATAAATTAAAAGAAAGAAGGTCGTCATATGTCGTTTGATAGCGCGAACCCCACCTGTCATTACAATATATTCTGTGACACGTTGTGAGCTTGTAGATCGGCTATTTTCAGCACCAACTCTAAAATCATAGTCATTTTCACCTTTTTCACATTTTCACCGTCAAGGCCGAAATACATTTTAGTGGACTAAATCAACTGTAGATTTATAGTCAACTAGAATTGTTGGATTGTATGCAATGAGTTTTTATATGTCCTATACAGCAACCTTAGGCACCAGTGCCAACATTGACACAAAGAGGGTGATCACTGGCATAACTGTGTGAGAGAGTATCTTTGGTTTAAAATAAACTGTATTTTTTAAATGTATTAAAATAAATGAAGTCCCTTGAGCACATTTGTATCTAAATGACCTCCTGCACATTTTACATTCATTATAACTCTGAACTCTGACTGGGGAGGGAGTCTGGGTGGGAGATAGGTGAGGTTATTGTTATTTTTTCAGTCTAATGATCATTATAACAATGTGAACGAAAATATTTAAAAAGGAAACACGTTATATTCGTGAGGGGCACTAATATATTGTAATGGTGATGTAAAACAAATGGTGCCAACACACATTAAATGCCATTAACAATAAAGAGACAATATGACATAATGAGGCACATTTATGATGTACATTTTCCCTTCATTGTTCATTACAAAACAAACATTGAACGATGTTTTTCAAAAGTTGTCCTCCTGGTGGCGCTATAACAGGCCATTCTGGAAAATGTGGCATCCAGGGAGTGTGTGTGTGCAAAATTTGGCATCAACCGGGTTAACGGTGCCGGAGATTAGCTGTACACAGACAGACAGACACACACACACACACACACACACACACACACGGACTCACACGGACTCACACGGACGGACTCTCTCACACACACACACACACACACGGATGGACTCACACGGACGGACTCTCTCACACACACACACACACACACACACACACACACACACACACATACACACACGGACGGAGTGCAAAACATACTCTCTCCCCATGCCTTCGGCCTGGTGGAGACAAACAGGTTGCAGGCCCCTATAGATAGCTAAACAGTATGCATATGAAGGTACGGTACGCATGCTAGCATGGCGACAGTGTGCATAGTGTGATGTCCTCTATATTTTAATGCATCTCTAACAGGATGGCAGCATGAGTAGTAGTTTACACAGGTGTGTTTGGATAAGATAATCACGTCATGTCGATTAAGTCGTTGCTGACTGACTGTCTTGAACCTATTAAACTCTACAGTATGTGTCGTTACCGTCGGGCATAACAGCTCGTCTACACAGGCAAAGGAGCGAGCGTTCTGACAGTGATATTGTGCAAAACACTGTCATGCTATCTGATGTGGAACGTCGGCCATTGGGTTGCGACGTAGCCTGATCCAATCACATAACCAATGAATAGTAGCGTTGGGGGGGGGGGGGGGGGGGGGGATTCCCACAGTCGGTAGTGCTGTCGCCTCACAGCTAGAAGATCCTGGGTTTGATTCCTACAGTCTGCAGCGCTATCGCCTCACAGCTAGAAGGTCCTGGGTTTGATTCCCATTTCCCACAGTCCGCAGCGCTGTCGCCTCACAGCTAGAAGGTCCTGGGTTCGATTCCCACAGTCGGTAGTGCTGTCGCCTCACAGCTAGAAGGTCCTGGGTTCTATTTCCACAGTTGGTAGTGCTGTCGCCTCACAGCTAGAAGGTCCTGGGTTCGATTCCCACTGGGGACGCTGTGGGCACTGGGGGTGTGTTCTCTCCTCCGCGTCATCAGTGCCCATACCCGAGGCAGGGTTGGCGAAACTTCTGTGTAGAGTTTGCTTGCATGTTCTCCCCGTGTCCCCTATAGGGCAGTGTTTCCCAACCTTTTTTCGGCCAGGGCTCACTTTTCATAGCCGGCGTGTGTGTGTGTGTGTGTGTGTGTGTGTATGTGAACATATATATATATATATATATATATATATATATATATATATTTATTAATTATTATCATTTTTACACCATATATCTACAGTATACACACACACACACACACACACACACACACACACACACACACACACACACAGCTGCTACAGTGTATTTGGAACCAGAACAAAAATATATACTCACATGTAGGCCTATAGACCGATTCCGTACCGGTTTCATGGTCGCAGCCTACGTATTTCCTGTAGGCGGACTCGACATAGCTGCGGGAGCAAAACCCTCACCAGGCGCACCTCTTCCACTACAGTGAACGGCAGAGTGACTGATGTTAGTTTGCCTCAAACTTTACTCCTTTACCTGATTTTTTACTAACACTAACATTACAAAGATGCCCAGAACATCGAGATGAACCTTTGTAGTTTATGGCTGCTCCAACAGTAGTGGCAACATAAAAATAAAATAAAAACGGAATGTCTAATATCCACCGCGATGGCGGAGACCAGAGCCATTGAGTAATGGTTGAGACAAAGCAGTGAAAGATACATAACGCCAGTCTTACCCAATACCAAATATTTATGTTTTATTAACACAAGGCTGCTGTACTTTATACCTCATACTTTAAATGCTTAGTATGAGGTATAAAATACAGCAGCCTTGTGTTCATAAAACAGAAAGATTGGGTATTGGGTAAGACTGAAATTATGTATCTTGCAGGATTCTTCACTGCTTTGTCTCAACCATTACTCAATGGCTCTGGTCTCAGCCATCGCGGTGGATATTAGACATTCCGTTTTATTTTATTTGTTATGTTGCCACTACTGTTGGAGCAGCCATAAACTACACAGGTTCATCTCGATGTTCTGGGCATCTTTGTAATGTTAGTGTTAGTAAAAAAGCAGGTAAAGGAGTAAAGTTTGAGGCAAACTAACATCAGTCACTCTGCCGTTCACTGTAGTGGAAGAGATGCGCCTGGTGAGGGTTTTACCCCCGCAGCTACGTCGAGTCCGCCTACAGGAAATACGTAGGCTGCGACCATGAAACCGGTACGGAATCGGTCTATACACAAGATGTGATAAAGAAATACTAGCAATCTAGGTTGGTTTATACCGGTAGGCCTGTCTGACCTGCTACCAATGCTTTCATCACGTCGTGCATGATCAATAATAAAGTTTGAGTGCATGCACTGCACACACAGAAAGTCAAGAACGTCATCACACTGCTACCTCTGTGTGTGTGTGTGTGTGTGTGTGTGTGTGTGTGTGTGTGTGTGTTTTAACTGTTTGTGCCTGTGTAGCAATCTGGCCACGCTGAATCACATGCTGTGTGAACCATTGGTTCAGCGCCGCAGTCAGGCAGGACTCCTTTAATAAACCTTTAATAAACTTCACTCGAAAGTTACGTTTGGCAAACTTAAATAATTGTGACAATAACGAACGTTTTTCTAACATGAAGGATCTGGCTCTTCTCTGCGTGGCATGATTCTGTCGCCTGTGAGCCTTCCAACATGCAGTGGAGTGCAAGCGCTGCCTGTAGCTCCGCCCCCAGCCGATTTGCAAGTCTACCGTCACTGTTGCAACACTGTGTGGGTTTATAGGTCAGCTCCGCTGTATTCTACATCTCCCCCCCCAATTATTATTATTATTATTATTATTATTATTATTATTTCTTTTTAGTTTTTAGTATTTTTTTCGTTTCACACTAAACTCAAGCGTTTAGGTTCTAAACACTTATTTGTAACACTTTTTAAACGTGTCACAGTGTTTAGATTATAAACAGAAGAGCATGTTTAAATGCCATGATTGCAGGCTAGTCCTCTAGTCCTGTTCGCCTCGGCAGGTTCTGTGTTATGTGCATCGCTGTTGCAAGCCAGGGTGTTGGTGGTGGTTTCATTGTGAAGAAGTAGCCTAAGCAGAGTACAGTACAGTATGCATGCATACCCTTACAGGCAACAGATAGCCATCCGAAGCTAATGTGAGTTGACTTTCCACTAGATCGGATCAAAATGTTTTATACAACTGCATTAACGTGACTTGCGTTTATTTGCGATTGCCGAGAGTAAACAATTAACGTAGGCGACGTTTTTTGGTGGGGATTGTGTTCATTCTTAACCCATTCTGGGTGGGAAACCCTTTTGGTGTTTAAAGCATTATGTTATGCTTTAGCTGTTAGCAGATCTACAAGCTATGAACTTGTGGCCCAAATGTTTGAATATATTAATTCAGAGCGAACGTTTTTAGCTCAGATCTTTTCCAGGGTCCCTGGAACTATATTTTCAGATGGGGGTCGGCGGCCAATTACATAATAATCTTGGGGGTCCTTGACATGAAAATGTTTGTGTCTGACATAGAAACATGGGTTTTTCAGAAAACCATTTGTCCTCAGGTCTAAATCGGGACATCGACTGCCACGATTGTTTCAGTCTCTGTCCATTCATGTGCCTTAAGGGTAATTTGAGTTGCCTTAATTATTCAAGGGGCATGTATACTATATGTATAGTTTTAGATATTCCACTGTTACGTTCTTAGTTTCGTTTCATGACTACTTTTTATGTATGTGATGTATTGCCATGCTTTTTGTTCTTGCTTATTGTAAATCGCTCTGGATTAAGAGCGTCTGCTAAATAATAATAATAATAAACTTTATTTATAGAGCGCTTTTCAGAACAAAATTCACAAAGTGCTTTACATTGCATATAAAATACAGTACAATAAAGGTAATTTATTTGATAAATCAACAACAACAAAACATCGTTAAACCATTGAACAGACAATAAATAAAATAACATAACACCACATAATAAACAATAAACAGGCTATCTATGGGAAAGCCTGTGTAAAAAGAAAGGTTTTTAAAAGTCTTGTGTTTTTAAAAACCTTTTAAAAAGTTTTTAAAAGTAAATGCCCAAATTGTGTTCTAAATCATAAGAACAATCTGTGTTCAACAGGCAAGGGGCGGTCCCCTCCTTCTGTCCAGAGCGACAACAAGTGGCCCGTGGGCCACCTGGACCATGACCTCCTGCTGAGCTGCTACCTGCCCTCCAGGCCGCCCGGGGACGTGTCCGTCACCTGGAGCAAGGCGGGCCTCGACGGCCTGGTCTACTGCTTCCGCAGCGGCACCGCCGTCCTCAAGGACCAGGACGACGCCTTCCAGGACCGGACGCAGGTGTTCCCCGACGCCGTCGTTCGGGGGAACGCCTCGCTGCTGCTCCGGCGGCTGAGGCTCAGCGACCGCGGCGTCTACCGCTGCCACGTGGAGACCACGGGGGCCGACGGGGGCAGCAGCAGCCTCGACGTGGAGGTCAGGGTAGGAGGTGAGAAGATCAGAGCGATGTGGAGCTCAAAGTATAGGAGGTGAGACGATTAGAGCGTTGATGAGGTGGACCTTAACCGAATGTATGCCAAGAACGTGGATTTCTGTTTTATTCTCCGCCCCGCTAGAACCATAGACTGTAAAAAATATGGACAAAGCGTTCCCCGGGTCTAACATGGACGTAAAATGAAGCCTGTAATTCTATGGTAATTCCTGATGTAAATCGCCATATTTCTAGATCCGTTTTGGCCCAGCTGGCCATTGGCTGGCTCCGTTTTGGCCCAGCTGGCCATTGGCTGGCCCAGACACGAGGCGGGACTTCCCCCCTTCTTCTCTGTTGGTTTTTATTTTGACTCGAGTGGGAGGGGAATCCCGATCATAGACTGTAACGGTAGCCACGCCCCTCAGAACATACGCGACTTTATGGTCATTTTTTTAATTAATGGGACCATAATTTTCCAAAAAGAATATTATGACATTAGAAATGAGACTTTAAACTAGTGACTGGAAGCAGAAAGTATTCATGACCATGTTAAGGTAATACAGTCTAGGTGAAGTTGGGCCCAAATACATGGACTTCTATGGGGCTATGGGTTTTTCTGGGTCCAATGACAGCGCCACAACAGGCCATTATATGAATCGCGATTTCCTTATAGGCTTCACAAAATATCTGTCTGACTGCCCCCCTGGCTAGAACATGCAAATCTGTCTTTCTCTAATGTAATTTAATCCAATAATTAAAAATAATATAAAAAAAAAACCCATTTTTTTTGCTTTTACTCTCATGTTAGAAAGCCTCCACACGGACCTGACCGCACATTTTGTAAGCTTATAGCGCGGATTTCTTTGGCACCGGTGCCACGTTCTGGCCTATAGGGGAACCACGGATTGTGTAGAAGATTAGAGTAGGAGGTGAGAAGATCAGAGCGTTGATGATGGACCACCATTTGAGCCACGGTCCGGACCACCATTTGAGCCACGATCCGGACCACCATTTGAGCCACGATCCAGACGACCATTTGAGCCACGATCCAGACCACCATTTGAGCCACGGTCCGGAGCTCTGGAGCACCATTTGATGACATTAAGGGGAGACCTCAGATTGTAAGGCTACACACAGGCCTAGAGGGCACAGGGTGCGCACGGTGCCAAAACATTCTGATATTCACCTCACTGTTCTCCCCTTCTCGCAGCCTTCTCCGCGCCCTCATTCTCGTACTCGTCGGACGTGTTGACGGCCACGGCACCGAGATGGCTCCCCAAACCCGTGGTGACGTGGCTGGACCGCGGCGGGACGGTCCTGAGCGGCGGCAACACCACGTTCTCCGACAACCCTGCCGGGATCTACAGCCTGGTCAGCAGGCTGCGGCCCGCCAGCCCAAACCACACCTACATCTGTCGCATCCAGAGCAGTGTGGTGGTGGTGGTTGGAGAGGCAACTATAACTCATGGTACAGGACGTGTGCGTGTGTGTGTGTGTGTGTGTGTGTGTGTGTGTGTGTGTGTGTGTGTGTGTGTGTGTGTGTGCGTGCGTTCTATATATGCTTTGATGATTTCAATTTATATTAGGATAAATCTGCGTGACTGACGAAGACGAAACGGAAGTGGGGAGGAGGCTCCACTTCCACTTTGTATGATGGAAGCATTTATATTTTACTCATGATCAGAGCTGTATGACGGAAAATTGCGAGAGGCAACAACAGTCGGGCAACGTCAGACTTGAAGTGGTACATAGGTGCTTATCAGGGGGGAAATATCAGTCTTAACCGGCTTGAAGGACCATGTTTACATATTAGCTGGTGTTTGTTGTATCTGAGCTGACCACCCAAGTTTCTCCGATTAGAGAGAGGTTCTGTGACACCACCAACGTATATTTAACAGGATGACAGTTTATTTCTCCTTAATCCATGAGCCATGCTGTCTGAATGGCAGCCTCTGGTGGACATTATTATTATATATTATATATTTGCATCCCCAATGAGACACAGGTGTTTTGCCGTGATACCACTCAACTCATTGCCCAATCACAGTCCAGGTGTGTCCCTATATAACCAGTCACGCACTCCACAGCCCTCACTCAGTTTCCAGCCTTCACACAGGCCACATGCAGAACCTGCAGCACTCACTGCGTACCCTACAACACCACTCTTCTCCGGCGATCTGTACTTGACCAATAAACCATGGCTCATGGATTAATAATAAAACAGATATAAGTTAAATGTACTTTGGTGTCACAGAAACCTCTCTTTTATCGGAGAACCTTGGGTTCAGATACAAGAAACACAACCAGCTAATATTTAACAATATTTAACCTAAATCATGATCATCAGGTACCATGATTATACTAGGAGGAAGATTTCTTCCAAAAAAGTGTTTGTATGTGGCCACACCCACCAGTTCATTAAGTATGCCTGGTTTTCACCTTAGCACCACCCACCTGAACTTAAGCCTCGCCCACAGCTGTTGTATGATAATGTGGGATGGGTTATGGTTATGATGTCACTAAAATGGTGTTATTTCGATTGGGCCTTTTGACTCAAAGGCTTTCAGCTTTCAGGAAGAAACCACAATACACAGGGAAGATAATATTTGAATATTATAAACACAATGGGGGTCTATTAGAGTAATGTTAACTCCATAGACACATACAAAAACAGAAAAAGTACTAAAATCATGACACATCTTTAACATGGATCAGGCAGACGGACGGTTTGGGGCCAATGGAGCAGCACAACGCTACAGGCCCGAAGTACAGCCTCCCAAGTTGCCTACGGATAGAGAGTCCCTGTCAAACATGGTAGAAGCAATGAGGGAAGCTGAAACAGAGGACAACGACCAATTCACCCTTTGTCAGCTTTCTGATTGGTCCCTGACTGACTAACCAGCAGGCTCTTCTGCCTTGTTCCGCCCTGGTTCCGCCTAGTTTATGTTGAATTTGCTAAAATCATTTTTGGAAAAAACTAAAAACAAACATGATATGCCATGCACTGCAGTCACCATGCTGCAGCTGTGATGTTCCTTTTTACTGACACCAAGTTTAAAATATCAATTGAATGCACAGATTATCAATACGAAGCAACTGAAAAACCTGTTATTTCAATGGTAGTGGATGGAGAGAGAGGATTTTTGTCCAACCACGAAACGGCAACAAATGGGTGCGAATTGGGGCAGAACCACTGGCGGGACTTGACAAAGGGTGAATTGGAATTAATTAAGAACGGGACGAATGAGCTTGACAGGAGAGACGGGGGAAAGACAAACCAAACACATCAGCACAAGGTTGGTGTGCGATCATCTCCAACCTGGAGAACACGGGGTTTATACAGTATGACAATAACAACAGCGACGGCGTGTGTTAATATAATGCTTATTTTGTTCCCAGACGGAGGAGTTCATGGAAGGAGTTTCATCACCTATGGATGTGTGTCGCCCCTGGCAACGTCTAAACAGAGGACTGTCATGTCAACATGTCTGCTTCTTTCCATCATGTATTCCATCTGATCACATTGTGTTACACAGTTACACGCGTTAAAGAAAACTGTAGTGGTTGAACACGAATTATTGTCAAACACTATTTGCATTGCATGTCCCCTTAGAAAGTCAGTCACACAAGCACGTGCACAAATGATTGTACTTGACAGAAGAAAATAAAAGTCTACTGTCCTGTGGGTCCGGGGACCCCCCGACGGGGCTTTGAGGGGGGTTGCATGGTGGTCCCCAGAAAAACGAGGAAACGATTAAATACTTAATACACTAAATAACACCTTTTAATTTTCCGGCTATACAAAAATAGCCAATAGCATCAGGTTGAGGCGTGTACCACTTAAGCTCTGATGTCTGACGGCAAGTCCCGGGTTCGATTCACGAGCCCGACGGACCATTGCTGCATGCCACTCCCTGACTCTCTCTCTCTCCCTCTCTCCCTCTCTCCCTCTCTCTCTCTCCCTCTCTCTCTCTCTCTCTCTCTCTCTCTCTCTCTCTCTCTCTCTCTCTCTCGGCTACTGTACTATCAATATTGGCCGTGGACCCCCGTCTGTTTAGAGCTAGAGACCTCATAAGAGAGGATTGTGTCAACTTTGGAGGGCAGCACGGGTCCACCCGGAACCGAATACCCGAGAGCCGAACCGAGCCAGTTCGGGCCCAAAATATTTGACTTGTCCCTCGGGCAGGGTCGGATCCATTCCAAATTGCCGCGGGGCTCGTTTGAAATTACCTGTGAGGATCCGGGGCTTGGGTAGGTTGTCGGTCTAATAACAGTCGGACCAATAGTATGTCTAAACTAAAGCATGTACCCGTTTTGCCATCATGTTTTCCATCCCGACAATGACGGACAATTTTGGTCGTAAGAGAAAATAAATAATTGTGTTGTGAACCTTGTGGAAAACGTTTGTTCCTTTATCGTGTGCAACACATAACAGGCCTACACGCCTGTGGCATAACACAAATATGACACAAACGGAAAGGTTGTTTGTGTACACACCGTGTCAATGGAAGCATACAGGGTACAAGGTTACTTTATTTTGTCGGCCGGGGGAGACATCTCATTTGTCTTGGACACACAGACCAGCAGCATACTGTACAACACAGAAAACAACAACATACAACATATAACCTATATCTGTTGCCAGAATCTTAATATCGTAAAATAAAACCAAATAAAAAGCATTCACATCTCGTTCTTAAAAACAAATGAGGATTATTTATGAAAAATAATATAAAATTACTTCACACCCGTGTGAAGTGAGGAGCGTTCCTATCGTCATACATCACCTCATTCCGGCCAATCACAATTTGCCTCCCCACCTTCGTCTTCAATGTTTGTGTTTACACAAACGCTCAAAACTGGCCATGCATTATCAATGACATTCAATGTTAGTGTTAAAGTTTGTGTTTACACGCACCCTCAACGCTGGACATAGTAGGGGCTAGCGCCCCTCAAAAAAAAAGACCATTACTCCATCTTGAAAGTAATCAACAAAAACTATAAAAACTGGTCAAATATTGGCCACGTAATCACATATGAGGCAAAAAAAAAGTCAAACTAAATGTAATGGCTCAATTTGTACAATTCCAAGTTGTACAAGTTGAGCTGTACAACTGGGTCCCCAGTTCATATATGACTATTTTTGGGGGGTCCCCAGTTCAAATATGATTATTTCATGGGGATTCCCCAGTTCAAATAAGATTTTCTGGGCGGTTCCCTGTTGAAATATGATTATTTCAAGGGGATTCCAGAGTTCAAATATGATTTTTTTGGGGGGTTCCCAGTTCAAATATGATTATTTTGGGCAGTCCCCTGCAGTACAAATATGATTATTTTGGGCAGTGCCCAGTTCAAATATGATAATTTTGGGCGGTCCCCAGTTCAAATATCATATGCAAAAATGCAGTGTAAAAGAAATGGTTAGTATAATAAATAGAATAACTAACCATAATGGTATGGTACATAACCATATATAAAAAAATAAAAGGGGAAATGGTAGAGTTGTTGTGTTTTGCTGTGGGTATAGATAGATTTAAAAAGATTTATAATGTTTTATTTTATTATTATATTTTAATATCTTTACCATGCACAAATGAATAAAGAGCACCTGTACCTAATCATCACATACAAAACATTTGTTTGGTAAATGCCGATCGCATTTTGTTTTTAGGGGCGCTGCACCTCCTATAAGCCTGTGTGTGTGTGTGTGTGTGTGTGTGTGTGTGTGTGTGTGTGTGTGTGTGTGCGTGTGCGTGTGCATGCGTGTGCACCCCATAGCAATGATTTTATTGGCTGGGGGATTAAAAAGTGAGGATAAAAATTGAGTACAGAAAAGTGAGGACGCCAAAAAGTGATTGGCCAGAATGTGATGTGATAGTAATGATGATAAGAGCGCCACTCACTTCACATGAGTGTGATTTTTTAGTAGAGATAATCTTACAGACTGCTGTCCGTCTGTCTGTCTGTCTGTCCTGAGCCGTCTCAACACACTGACAGTAAGACAGTTGAATACCGCCACACATGACTTGGTGTTTATACATATTTATATTATCTTAAATCATGCAAATGATGAAGAAAGTCAGTAGGGCTTGGATCAGGACCACGCCCACATATCTAAATGTCTACTGTGTCGTCCATATGATTTGTGATCAATAAGACATCATCCATACACCGGAGCTCAATCGATTACCAAAGCCGAGTGCACGTCACGTCAGCACGGCTCTCTATAAGAGCTATATAGTTAGCATAACGCCTCACTATAATCGTGACAAATTCAATGATGCAAATTAAGCGCTGAAAAAGGAGCGCAGAACGCCCCACCTCACCTGCATCGTCACGGGATGTCAAAGGTCCACATTGGAGCCGTCACTGTAAACGATCCCTGGGATTCTGCTTGTGACCAAAAAAAAGAAGTAGAAAAAAATAAATGGTATCAGAACTTAATTGCATGTTTTGTGAAAGCTATAGCCTACATTCAACCATAAACCTTTTGGATCCCATCGGTTGTATTCGTTATCCGCCGAAATAACTAGCGGATAGCAACGTGGGATCACTGCCCTCTACTCTCATATAGCGACATAATGGGTCTGGGGCTCTCTCTCTCTCTCTCTCTCTCTCTGCAGGGTCAACAGCTCCCCCTGCAGGCTCCGCTAACAAGTACCAGTGTTCTGACCTGGGTCAATGTATTCGGGTCTCTTATTGGCTAAGCAGAGATGTGACCAGCTCCCGCCCTAAGCAACGCCCGCCTGGCCCGCCGGGGCATGAATCCACATCAACCTGCTCGGACTACACACATTTATTTACCACTGACTCGAGTGCACCCTTTTTGATAATATACGCGAGTGATCATGGGCAGAGTGATCATGATCATAATCATGGAAATATCTGACTCATAATTAAGGCATGTTGTCCCCATGCCATATACTTTATTTACACCGACGCCACCATCAAAAGATATTTTCAGGATGTTTCTTTTGGTAGTCTTAAACCTCTCAGAGATAATGTCATGTCCTAGATGACTTTTTTTGCCGTCTAATAATATTACAGTTTTAAAACTTGACAACGTTCCACCACAACCCAAAAACCAAAAAAATAAAAATCTAAAGGACCGACCACTCACCTGGACTTCTGCAGGCAGGTGGAGATGTCCGACCCACTCACTGGGACTTCTGCAGGCAGGTGGAGATGTCCTACCCACTCACCGGGACTTATGGCGGCAGGTGGAGATGTCCGACCCACTCACTGGGACTTCTGCAGGCAGGTGGAGATGTCCTACCCACTCACTGGGACTACTGCAGGCAGGTGGAGATGTCCGACCCACTCACCGGGACTTATGGAGGCAGGTGGAGATGTCCGACCCACTCACCGGGACTTATGGAGGCAGGTGGAGATGTCCGACCCACTCACCGGGACTTATGGAGGCAGGTGGAGATGTCCGACCCACTCACCGAGACTTCTGGAGGTAGGTGGAGATGTCGATCTCTTCCGGGAGCTCGGGCACGTTGACCTCGAAGCGGTCCTGCACGTCGTTCAGGACCTTGGTGTCGCCGTCGTCCGACACGAAGGTGATGGCAAGGCCCTTGGTGCCGAAGCGGCCAGCGCGCGCCACCCGGTGCAGGTAGTTGTCCGAGTCCTCGGGCATGTCGTAGTTGAAGACAATGTTGACACGCTCAATGTCCATGCCTCGGCCAAACAGGTTGGTGGCCACCAGGATGCGGCTCTGGAAGTCCTTGAACTGCTGGTAGCGCTTTAGGCGCTCCTCCTGCGGCATGCCCTTGTGGATGGAGATGGCCGGGAAGTTCTGGTCCACCATGAGCTTGGCGAGCGCCACGCAGCGCTGGATGGACTTGACGAAGATCACCACCTGGTTGAACTCGAGCGCGTCGAGCAGCTCGCACAGCTTCTTGTTCTTCTCCTTGTCGAGCACCTTGCAGTAGTACTGCTGCAGCCCGTGCAGCGTCAGCTTGGTCTCGTCGTTGACGAACACCTCCAACGGCTCCTGCATGAACTTGCGGCACACAGGCCGGATCTCCTTGCTGAGCGTGGCGCTGAACATCATGCACTGCTTCTCGTGCGGCGTCAGCTTGAAGATGTCCTGCACGTCGCGCCGCATGTCCAGCTGCTCCAGCATCTTGTCGCACTCGTCCAGCACAAAGTGCTTGATGGCCTTCAGGTTGAGCGTCTTGTTGCGGATGAGCACCAGGATACGGCCCGGCGTGCCCACCACGATGTGCGGGCAGTTCCGCCGAAGCGTCTCCTCGTCCTTCTTGAGCGGCATGCCGCCGAAGAACACGGCCGTGCGCACGCCTGACATGTACTTGGAGAAGCGCTCGTACTCCTTGTTGATCTGGAAGGCCAGCTCGCGCGTGTGACACATGACCAGCACCGACACGCCGTCGGCGGCGGCCGGCGCGATCTGCTGCAGCGTGGCCAGCACGAACACGGCCGTCTTGCCCATGCCCGACTTGGCCTGGCACAGGATGTCCACGCCCAGGATGGCCTGCGGGATGCAGTCGTGCTGCACCTCGGACGGGTGCTCGAAGCCGCAGTCGTTGATGGCCTTGAGCAGCTCGGCCTTGAGCAGGAAGTCCTTGAAGGTGGAGCTGTGCATGGAGGCGTAGGAGCCCTTCACCTTCTCCTTGCCGCCGGCCGGCGCCAAGTGCCCCGCAGTGGCCCCCGACGCCTGGGGGTCCTCGTCCTCCTCGAAGTCCAACAGCTCGACGTTTTCCACGTCGATGTCAACCATCTTGCTTTTGTGCGCCGCTATATGTCGTCGTCTCTCCGATATGGATTGTCCGTCTGCGCCGTTTCTATCTATGTGAGACACTCTGACGATCTCACGGGCGAAGTCGACTTATAAAGGCGCTGCCGGCCAAAACCCCGCCTTATATTGGCTGAACATACAGTATCTATATTTGGCATGTAGCGCCGCCAGGTTGCTGTCAACCCAATGTCCACTCACAAGGACATTTTTGAGCCCCTCCACTCCATGTCCAGCTATAGTGTGTGTGTGCAAACAAAAACTTTGCGTAACACGAACTTTGCAGACGAAGGTGAGGGCTGCAAATTGTGATTGGCCAGAATGAGATGGTGTATGAATTGATAATGATGTACAATGATAAGAGCACCCCTCACTTCACACGGGTGTGATTTTTATATACAGTAGGATGGATGGATTGATTGACCGACTACTTGGTTAACAACATTGTTAACCGTGCGGCGTGCGTGTAGTACAGTCAAAACGTTATGCCAAAAGGATTACACAATAGTCCCCTTGGGGGTTTGTTTCCATTGCAATCCATTGTGCTGATACTGATCCGCAGTTCGGTAGGACGGTGGATCTGACATCATGAATGAATCTTAATGTGTGGGGAAATATTTGGAAATTTACTTCCTTGGCCTACTGGCCATTTGTACAATTTAATTTGGTGTTGATCGGCCCAGCCAAAGCGACAGACACAAAGGCCCACGCAAGTGTGAAAACGTACATCCGTACTTGTACATCTGTTGTCAGTGACCATTATCAGAGTACTATAGGAGGCCAGTCTATGACACACCAACAGTCAGTACATGGACCTCTATGACGTCAGTCACCTATGATACGACAACCTGAGAGTGTTCGGCTTCGAGAAACGTTGTGTATGCAAGAGTTTCAATCAGTAGAGCTAAAGACAAGGCGGTGATCCCAGGCACTCAAAACATAAAAAACTAGACTAGGGCACAGGTCTCCACCAGGATAGGAATGTAGGACATTGCAGCTTGCCTTCATCTGGTGGTTGGATAAAAGGGCAACAAAAGTAAATTATCCACAGATCCGTGCAGTTAGAGGTAAAAACACTTTTCGGCCAGTTATAGCGCCACCTTGAGGCTGAGTTGAAATTGTTCATGTGGCATTTCGTCCTCGGCCTAGTGGGAATGTGCGTGCACAATTTCACGGAAATCACGCGATGTGTTCATGATTTGCAGCATTTTGTTTGAAACTGAGCACTCCTGTGAACTTTGGAAGCCAATCTTAACCAATCAGGATGGAGTCTGAGAAATCTGAAAGACCGGTTTCGTTGAATTGCTCTAGAGAGACTGTGTACCAATTTGCGCAATGTTTGGACAAAGTCTGTAGGTGTACTGTGCAAAAACTTGTTTTGCACAAAGCGGCCTCCTGGTGGCGCTATAACAGGCCGTTCTGGAAAGTTTGGGGCAGAGGTTCATCGTTGGCATCCAGGGAGTGTGTGTGCAAAATTTGGCATCGACCGGGTTAACGGTGGCCGAGATTAGCTGCTCACGGACATACACACACGGACGGACACACGGACGGACGGACGGACGGACGGACGGAGTGCAAAACATACTCTCCCCCCATGCCTTCGGCCTGGTGGAGACAATGAGGAGGGTAGGATAAAAATATATGTACTTTATTTATAAAAGTTAAAAGAAGCAAACTTTTTGAGTGCTCGGATCACCGCCTTGTCTTTAGTATTCCAGTGCCTGTCAATGTTGTAGTCAACGTTGACATTGGACCTACGACCTACGTGGACTTGAGGCGTCTGTCCGCCGGTCCACGTGAAAAGACGGGTTGCTGTTCAAACGCTGGCAATGACAGCGCTGATGGAAAGGAGTTGCAAAATTATGGTTGCTTTTTCTGCTTTAGACATTATTGGTGTGACCATTATGCGATCTGCGTGTAACAAAACACGTTTATACATGATGTTGAATTAACTGTTTATTTGAACGAAAGATGAAAAATGGCAACGTACGGTGCTCGCCGGATCAGTTTGTATGTCGAGTATGAAGTGGCTAAATCTTAGGCCACGGTTCTCGGCAGGAATCTGGAGGATTTTCCACTGCAGGTATAGAGAATGACCCGAGTGAGGCCGTTTAAGTATCTGACGCTCTTGTTCGCGCGTGGGGAAAGACGGAGCAGGATTTGCCCTGCGTTCACTCACCGAAGAGAGCTGAGCCTCAGTCTTCGTTCCTATACCCCCACCTATATGGTTGTGAAACGTGGGTCATCACGACCAAAGGAACAAGATGGCAGACATTAAGCCGGCTGAGATGAATGGCTGGCATGAATGGCATGAATGGCTTATGGTGCGTTCACACACGGACAGATGAGACGATGCGAAGACCTACAGCTACATGCATAATTGCGTCTTTTCAACGTCATGTCGCTGGGCTTCCATTGACAATGAACGGTAGGTAGACTGCATCGTTTCATCTGCCCGAGTGGACGCAGCATTAGGGAGAGGTTAATATGAGCACAATCATGAAGGAGAGCTGGTGCTCCTTGACGTGGAAAGGAGCCATGCAGTGAAGGTGGTCTGGGCATCTAGTATCTGGTAGTCTGAATGTTTCCTGGCCGTCTCCCTACAGAGTTCTGTGGTGCACGTCCGGCTGGGAGGAGACCCCGCCCCACCGTGGCCGACCATAGAGACCAGGTGGGGGCTTTAATCTCCAGCTGGGAGGAGATCCCCCCACCCCGGGCGACCGTAGGGACCAGGTTGGAATGGGGGGGATTATATCTCCAGGTTGGACTCGGGATAGGGTTAAAGCAATCCGGTGCAACGCCCGGGATTCGAACCTGGGGTCTCCATCGTGGAAAACCAACATGTTAACCACTAAGCCAAAGGGAATTACTCCCTGTGACTCGGGTGAGATATTCTACTTTTAGGCCGGTCTGCCACACCAGGAAAGAGAAGCCTCAGAAAGTCAGAAGTCCCTCTGCTGTAACTTTAACCTCCCACGATTGGACTCCGGACAAACGGATTGAGCTGAATTGAAAAATTGCATCTCTAATATTGATGAGAGTAAATGACGTTACATAAGAGAAGACAACGGGCCAATCCAAAAACACTTTGTATAGATTATGTAAGAGCACGAACATATCCTTAATATGTCGGTACCGTGATGTCAGGCATTTCCATATTTGGGCACACTGGTGCATAATACGTTTTCAACACAGTATACACACGCACGCATGCACACACACGCACACACACACACACACACACACACACACACACACACACACGTGCACGCACACACAGCACTAACTTGGATTCTATTGCAAAATGTAATCTTGACTCATAGCCATAGCATATTGTACAACAGTGATACGCTGTAGTTGTATGCATACAGTACTCATGCTTACTATGTGCGTTATGAATGTTATCAACCCAATCTACACTATAGTGAAAAGCTGACAGAAGCTCACAACAATGGCTGCTATTCAATTCTAGTAACCTATTTAATAATTCAACTAAAACAATTAACTGTCCTTGTATCCCTGCTGCTTGGCACTTTATATTTCTTCAATGGATTCTAGTTTACTATGCAGATACATCACTTGTTATTATTTTTGCAAGTTTGAGGTTTTTCTCGACCACAAATGTTAAGAAAGTGATTTAGACATGAGGTCTAAATCACCTCATGTCTAAGGTGATTTAGACATGAGAGGCCAGTGCGGAACGATGCAAGTTGGAAATGCATGCCCCACCCAGAACATCATTGTGATGTCAGAACAGCCCCATATATGGAGATCTATGAATTAATCAATTAAGGCTTCTGGCTAGGGTAAAGACCTATATGCCCCGTACTGACCTTGAGAGAGTCATTCACGCTTTCATATCATCAAGACTCGACTATTGTAATGCTCTTTACGCAGGCATTGACCTGTCAACACGTATACAGCTCGTACAGAACGCCGCCGCTCGCCTCCTCAACGAATAGGCGTGACCATATCTCCCCAGTCCTCGCCTCCCTCCACTGGCTCCCTGTCCGTTTTAGGATTGATTTTAAGATTGTAACGTTTGTTTTTAAAGCCCAAAATGACCTGTCCCCTCCATATTTGGTGGAATTGATTAATCCACATATGTCCCAACAAGAGCCCTGAGATCGGCTAACCAGTCCTGATTGTGCCCGATACACATTTCAGGACCAAAGGAGACCTTTGGCCGGACCAAGTCTCTGGAACGCCCTGCCCCCTCCTCAGCTCGGTCATTGGCGACCTTTAAATCCTTGCTAAAGACTCATTTATTTTCAATCTATGTACTATGTTCCCATGCATGCACTTATGGAATTGCCTTTTGTTTTTGATTGTTCTGTTCTGACATTTTAATTTTAAATTTTTAATGCTTTTCCTTCCTTTTATTTTTTGCTTTCATCTATCTTCCTAGCCTCTTCTTTTTGCCTCTATGTATGTTTTTATGCTCTGTTATGTGAAGCACTTTGGTTCGACCTTGGTCGTTGGAAATGTGCTATACAAATAAAGTTTGATTTGATTTGATTTGATCAGGTGTGATCAGGGCAGAGGCTTTTGTGCTGGTTCTGGACAACCGGCTATCAGACAGACCTCGACACCAGGCACTGCTCTCCCTGTGGGAGTGTGGAACGCGTGTGTCGAATTTGAAGTCGGTGGGGCGAGCGGTTCTCGAGTTATGTGGATTACAGATGTACATACATACTGTACTGTACATACATGCATATAGACTTGGTGCATTTATAGATCGGTGCCCTTTGGGCACTGGCCTACTTGGAACGATGCACGTTGGAAATGCATCGTTGTGAGCTCGTAGATCAGCTATTTTCAAACCCAGAATTATTTGTCTGTGTCCCTTTTATGAAGAAATTAAAAAATCTGCACACCATTGATGCCCAATATGGAATCTATGCAGACATCAGAATGATGTCAGAAACCCGAACCCGAAAGTCGGTGGGGCGAACGGTTCTCGAGTTACGTGCATTACAGACGTACAGACGTACGTACACACAACTTGGTGCATTTATAGTTATCCTTATTAGATATATTCGTATGGGACTGAGAGCACAACTTACTGTACAAATACAGCACTCAGTAAACAAACTGAACGTTGCACCATCTTGTTGCACAGACATTCTAATTTGTTTAAACAGTGGTGAAGTATGTTTTACTTCAGTAAAAGTATAGCAATGTAGAAATACTCTGTTGAAGGTAAAAATCCAAATCCGGTATTCAACATTTACTTGAGTGAAAGTACAGTAGCAGGTTTCTACCAGTAAATGTGTTGGACATACAGTAGCAGGTTTCTACCAGAGTAAATGTGTTGGACATAGCAGGTTTCTACCAGTAAATGTGTTGGACATAAAGTAGCAGGTTTCCACCAGAGTAAATGTGTTGGACATACAGTAGCAGGTTTCTACCAGTAAATATGTTGGACATACAGTAGCAGGTTTCTACCAGTAAATGTGTTGGACATAGCAGGTTTCTACCAGTAAATGTGTTGGACATAGCAGGTTTCTACCAGTAAATGTGTTGGACATACAGTAGCAGGTTTCTACCAGTAAATGTGTTGGACATACAGTAGCAGGTTTCTACCAGTAAATATGTTGGACATACAGTAGCAGGTTTCTACCAGTAAATGTGTTGGACATAGCAGGTTTCTACCAGTAAATATGTTGGACATACAGTAGCAGGTTTCTACCAGTAAATGTGTTGGACATAGCAGGTTTCTACCAGTAAATGTGTTGGACATACAGTAGCAGGTTTCTACCAGTAAATGTGTTGGACATAGCAGGTTTCCACCAGAATAAATGTGTTGGACATACAGTAGCAGGTTTCTACCAGTAAATGTGTTGGACATACAGTAGCAGGTTTCCACCAGAGTAAATGTGTTGGACATACAGTAGCAGGTTTCTACCAGAGTAAATGTGTTGGACATACAGTAGCAGTTTTCCACCAGAGCAAATGTGTTGGACATACAGTAGCAGGTTAATTTCTACCAGAGTAAATGTGTTTGACATAGAGTAGCAGGTTAATTTCTACCAGAGTAAACGTGTTGGACATACAGTAGCAGGTTTCCACCAGACAGCGTTCATATTTAATGTAGAGCATAATGACACACAGTGTTTCCCAAACAGTGGGTCGGGACCCATCTGTGGGTCAGAGACACATTTCTATGGGCCACGACTTGAGTAAAAATCCCATCTTCTTTTCAGTTTTAATGTAATAAAATATACGTTTTAGAACAAGCAATAAATGTATAATTAAGAACTAGTGAAAAGGCCTGGGCTGCGGCTCCTAGACCCTAGGCGGGCACCTAGGCCGGCAATCCAGCCTGTCGGCCTTTGCTGCATGTCCTCCCCTGTCACATTACTGTACCCTATCAAATAAAGGCAAAAAAGCCATACAAAATATCCTAAGAACTAGTGAAAATAGCTGATCTACAATCTTGCAAAGCGGTGAGAAGCGGCATGTTGCGTGCTTGTAGATCTGCTATTTTCACTAGTTGGGGTCCTGGAACAAACGTCTGATCTCTCCTTTGGGCCTCGACCTGCAAAGTTTGTGAAACTCATTCTTTATTTAATTCAGTGTTGTACATACAGTAAATGTGCTGCTTGTATACATTATAAAACAACACATACCATGGACAACAAATGGAATCGAGGAATTAAGGCACAAAATAGTACAGAAATTATGTTTTGGCATTCATGCATTTTCTGAATAACAACAATAGAATGCTGCTCTTTTACTAACATCTGGTCTTTAGCCGCAGAGCATTGTGGGACAAGAAGTTTCTTGAGTTATAACCCTTTGGTTGGGGTCAATACAAAAATAAAAGTCTCAATTCAATGTCAATCTACGGTATGTTAAATTAAATCAATATCAATAGACTGTATTAAATTAAGTCAATCTCTTCACCTGTAAACAATCATTATGTGAATTTAGCAGCTTTCAATCAATCTGGCGTTGATGATGATGATGATGATTAAAGTTTCTTTATTAGGAAAAAGACCCTTTGAGATGTACCATTTCGTTTTCGAGGGCCTCCCAACACAGATACATGTCACAACATTATTGTACATGTGAACAGTAAAACAAAACAAATTACATACACCTAACATGGACAGGACAAAACATTAAACATTGAAACCTTGAAAATCTTACAACCTCATTATGGCTTTGAATCCAATAATATAATTTAGCACATTATGAAGATTCTATGTCCTATACAGTGAGTGCAAAGAAATAAAATAAAATAATGATATATAGTAATACAAAATAAAATAATGAAATAAAGGAATAAACATGGTGATATAATGATATAATTTACCGAAAGCAAGAACATAAGACTTTGAAGTAGGAAGACAGTGCACTTTTAAAAACTGGGAATGATGAGATGGATCTAATGTTATTTGGTAAAGTACAATGAATAATGCGTTTTATTAACTACAATAATGTGAAGACATTGAGGGCTGGATAATGAGCCTAGACCCAAGGTAGAGTACTTATGAATAGTCTGTGTGGAAGTGTGGAGGCAAGTGGAGTGCTGGTAAGTTCCATCCTAGCAGAAACACACCATGCCCACCATCTATTCTGATTCTGGTTTAATGGGATGAGGAGTTTTGTGATTTTTGTTATGTGTTCTACCTTTTGGGCAACCCATTAAGTTACGACAGGGAGAGTTTGCCCAGGGTGTCGTCCAAGCTGTGATTTGTGGACTTTGCTGGATAGAAATCTTCCAGGGTGATCCGTGTGTTCCAGCCTTGGTTCAGAGTGAACTTGTAGACACTTACGATGAGAGCAGGAAACATCTCCATCAGGTCAATGTCAGCAGCAGCCTCAGCACTGTAAACACACACAGCAGTGACCACTGAACACTACATGTAACTGTTGCTTTATAAAGTACAGAACACACTCAGATCTTTCTGACTGGATCCACACCCAGAGAAGTGATCACACTTTAGGTAATAAAAATGGATTAATTATATAGATTGTTTGTTGTTATTGATGATATTGTTGTTATTCTCCATGTCATGTCTATGAATTGATTGCATAGGGCCTAAATTTAAACAAGAACGCAAGGTTGGTAAACCTACTATCCCTTTTGGAATAAGTGTACTCTGTTGCTGTTTTTGCAGTTATGTCTAATTCCATCAATTAAAAAACACAAATAACCACTTTTGTAACTATACCTTTCAAGACGGGAACCCATTTTTGGGTTTCTGTTGCTGTACACTTTGTACAGTATATATAACTTACATTCATGGTCATTTTTTTAATAAACATTTGAACGTTTGCATTAAACTTTAGGTCAAGATTTAGATGTTTTTAGAATTGGCCTCAGGTCTAAATGGGTTAAGAGAATGATTTTTAGCTGCATCACTTTGTGTTTTGTTGTGATCAAATTCAACGTACTGGTGCTGATGGAGATTACGTATGAAGCGCAGCAGTCCAAACACATCATCATGGTAGGGAAACCTCTTCCTCCTGTTGTCCATCTCCTCAAACACCTCCTGTGGCAACTGGAAAAACACACAACTTCAACATGAAACGGACTTGTTGTCCAATATACACACCTGAACCCTACATTATTTATCCAATCCAATCCAATCCACTTTATTTATATAGCACGTTTTAAAACTCAGAGTTTACAAAGTGCTGTACAGGAGAATAAAATAAAATAAAAACAAGTGCACTAAAGCTACCACACAGAAAAACAACAGCGAGAAAACAAAGTACAAACAGTGACAACAACTGAGACACATTACAGAAAACAACAGAAAAACAACAGCATCACAGTGAGACGAAACATATACAAGGACCAAAGGAACTCAAGCGGGGTTAAAAGCCAAGGTAAAGAGGTGGGTCTTCAGGCGGGATTTAAAGGTCTCGATGGAGGGGGCCAATTTGACGTGGGAGGGGAGTGCGTTCCATAGTTTAGGGGCTACAACAGAAAAAAAATTACTCTAATGGACACACCTGAAACCTACATGATTTAGTCTAATGGACATATATGTGGACATACAGTATACGTGCATATTATACACAGTTACTATATCGTTACACCCCTACACATGATTTAGTCTAATGGCCTACACAGTATACATATATGATTTAGTCTGAAAACACACCTCTTCAGACTCCATCTTAGCCTGTGACACTTGCCGTAGCACTTGCACTAGCCCCGATGACCTTACAGGCGTATGCAAAGGCTACACTTATCTAACTTAGATAGCATTTTATGTATGCATATTGTTTCATAATATAGATATTAGCTTACATATGATTCTTGATGACTATTTTTATGTATAGGATGCATTACCATGTGTTGTTTTTGCTTAATGTATGTCGCTCTGGATTAAGAGCGTCTGATAAATTCCTGTAATGGACATATAGTGTATATTATACAGATGATTTAGTGTAATGGACATGTATGTGTATTTTATAAACATGATGTAGTGTAATGGACATTTGTGTGTATATTATAAACATGATTTATTCACCATGTGTTTCATGGTGTGTTTCCATGTGCTGAACAGTCCCCCCTCGGCACACTGGTTCCACACAGCCATGACGTTGTGGCGCTCAGGGTTTTCATAGTGCTTGTCGATTTCCTTCTCATTCGCAACCTTTTGCAGGAAATCAATTCTCCTGGAAGAATTTACAAAGCAAACATATTGTGCAAAAAAGAAAACATCATGTTGATAGAAAACCTACTGTTGGATCAAAAGGTTTACTTTAAAACTGGCATCCATGATTTGGGCATGATATAAATTATGGGCAGAAAATTTAAGAAAAAATGAATAAATAGCCCAATTAGCTGATCTACAAACTCCCAACGTGTCATTGCAATGTGACTTAAGCTTGTCTGCTTGCACTGTTGCGCTCTTGAAACTATAGAACTGAAGAGGTTAAAATGAGCTGTGATTGTGATTAAGCCATGAAGTATTGATTAAAGCTACTACTACTACTAGGCCTACTACTATTTTATACAATGGAACTTTGTACTTATTTCTAGTACTTTTTGTTTGTCCAGAAGTATGGATGAGCCAAGCATTCCTCCACTTTAGGTCTTTTCTTTGGGTCTTCATGGATCATCCTCTCGATGAGATCCTTGGCAACCACATCCTGAATGTGATCCAGGTTGTAGAATCCATCGTAGATGTTGGTCTCACATCTAAAGCCTGTGCCAAATGGATGGTGTCCTCCAGAAAGGATGTAATACGTCAACATCCCAGCCACCTAAAAAGGAGCATGAAATGAGTAAGATTACATGTTTGCTGGTGTCATGTATTAGACTTTTTTCACAAAGACAAAATAATTATTAAGAAACCTGGATATCAGTGCTTCTTTTATATGCAATTTCACTGTCTTCGTTCAAAGTCTCCTTTGCCTTCCAGCATTTCGTTCCTGCACTGCTTGTTCGAAGGGTTGTTTGTCCTTTGGGTAAGCGGCGGCTTATTCCAAAATCTGCTAATCTTGCCCTGTTGTTTACATCTGCAAGACACATTTGGTATAATATAAGTGTTTAAGATCGATGGAAAAAATATGTTTTATGTTAATGTTTCAGTCTCTGATACTGTGTGGTCTTACTTTCTTATGTATCTTACCAATCAAGACATTCTGGGGCTTGATATCCCGGTGGAGAATTTGAGGATTCTGACAATGAAGAACACTTAAGCTATTGAGAACCTGTTTGGCAAGATCCCTCCTCAAATCACTAAGGACATCTTGAGGAAAGTCACATTTGATGTATTCTTCCAGTGTGTATTCACATAACTGAAGTGCAAGGTAACCAAAGTTCTCATCCTCTGCAAAGTCAACATATCGTACAATCGAAGGATGATCAAGCTTTGGAAGACGTAAAAAGCCTTCCTCATTCTTCAGCACATCATAGTTGGATATTGACATTCTCTTAACTGCAACTTCAGTGCCATCATCTCTTATCCCCAAGAAGACCTCAGTTCCATCACTTCCCTTTGCGATGCGGAATTCATTATCTTTCACAAACACAAGACTCCCAACTTTGATCACTTTACTTTCATCTATGTCTGCAAGCTTCGCTAACTGTGGCTTCCATCTTTGACTGATTTGGTGCCAATTCTGTGGTTTTACTGACACAATGGCTAGAGGGTGGATATGTTGTGGTTTTGAAGACACACTGGCTATGGGGTGGATAGTTTGTACATGTGAACTTTCAGTCAGACCAGATTCCTCAACAGGAACAGTTGTTGGCTTATCTGCATCAACATGAACTTCATCTTTCAGCTCCTCTTGCTTTCCTGATTTTTTTCTCCTTTTTCTCTTCTTTTTGGATCCTGATGGCTCTGTGTTGGCAGTTGTGGAAACATCACGCTCTGAGATTGGTGTTTTTAGATACTTTTCCATTTCTCTAAGCTCTGCTTTCAGTTTGTCATTCATGCACATTTCTGCAGATGCAATTATATCCTCAGGCACATGATCTATTCCAACTGATGCAAAGATGGCAGTGGCATGTTCACATGGAAGCAGGTTTGCCAGTATGCCATATGTATACACTCTCATCTGAGAGGAGTGTCCTTTCTTCAAATAAGGAAAGATCGTTGTGCACAATGTAACCATGAGGTTCTGATTCCAGTCATCTTTGACTTTAGTTTTTTGTGCGATCATATATAGAGTTACCAGAACTCCTTTCTGTATTTCAGGAGTTTGGGTGCTTGTGGAAAGGAGTTTCAGCAGCTTGGGGATCATAGACACTGATACCTCACTGGATATCTCTTTCATTGTACAGAAAATAGCATGTAGACTTTGAACAACTAAAGCCTGCAGGGTTATATTGTGTATTTTTGGGAGCCGCTTGTCTGCATTTTCAATATAGTAGTTCAGCTTGTCATTGTCCTTCAACCACTTAATAGTTCTCTGACTATACTCTTCTGATTCTGTATTATTAATATTAAAGAATAGGTCAATCATGGTCCCATGGGACTGAGGATCCTCCTCCAGCATATAACGATCAAAAATACTGAAAACTTCTGTTGGTGTTTTCTGTTGCACAGCAATTACCACATCTATAAAAGGTTTTATTTTAGAATAATAGTCACCATCGCTCAATGCAAGCTCATGCATCATGTCAGATATTTTTACATTGAAAAAAACATGAGCAGGATTTGATTCAGGACTGATTGCTCCTACCATCCCTCCAGCTTTTACTAGGACTTTTACAATATCACCTCTCTTACTGATGGCAGCAACCTGAATTGGTGTCATAGCGCGGGGACCATTTGCGATAGCATTTGGATTTGCTCCTGCTTTAAGCAGTTTGTGCACAAAATCAAGTGGTGTTTTGTAAAAGGGGGCATGGTGCAGAGGGGTCCAGTTATTTGTGGATAACTGATCTGGGTTTGCACGCTCTTTCAGAAGGAATGCAAAAATGTCCTCCTTGTGAAATGCCACAGCAGCACTTAAAGGACATATATGACTGTTGAGCTCTTTGCATGGGTAAAGGCCATTGATGTCTTTGTCTCTGATTGATTTCTTGAACTTCTTGAGGTCGCCACTCATAATGAGCTGGATTATGGGATGTGTTTCTGTTGGGGCAGATGTGGTCCCTGGTGGAACCTCTCGGAGCTCATTATTCATGCTCTGTGCTACCGGATCCATTTCTTTGCTTCAGAATAGCTGTGGGTTGACAAAGAAATTTGTTCAATACATTTATTCAAACATTTATTATGTGTTTAACTGAAGAAAGGTTCCGTTGTAGAAATGTAAGGTTGTTGTGTAATCATTGGTTGAAATAAAGTAAGTATTTACTAAAGTACTGAATACCATATTGAGGCACTTTTACTTGTTTCAATACTTCTACTTCACTACATCAGTGCAGGCAAATGCATTTACTGAGTTACTTATAGAGTTCACATTGTGAGCTTGAAGATCGGCTATGTTTGATGACATGATGTTTGACAAAAAAAAAAGAAAAAACATTTTGATGACAATACATCTGTACTTTTGCTTGAATAAAAATGTCAACATGACATTACTTCCTTAGTAAGTATTTCTTTATTGTAGTAGATACATGAAGAAAAAAAACCCTTTCCACCCTGTGTGTAATTGTTAAGGGTTAGGGCAGAAGGTCGCAGTTAACTATGAAACCTTGTGTTTTTTGTCACGTCACTCACAATGTAGCCTGACCTAAGCAGAGACATTTCTGGCCTAGATGGGAGGGCCGCGGCTCAGAAAAACGCGCACCCTGATTGGATCTCATCGATCTGTCCGTCACCCCCGGCCCCTCCTCTCCCCCCTAGTGCAGCGCTACGTCACATCATTTAGAGCAGGGATGTCAAACTCAAATACACGGTGGGCCAAAATAAAGAAATTGGTAGAAGTCGAGGGCCGGACTGTGTTTTAACACACGCGGTCAGGAGGACGTCCCAGGCAAATAGCATAAAAGTAAATGCATTTAAAACTGAAAATGCATTATTATTTATTATTAAGCTCAGTTTCCTGTTCTATGATCCTCACAAAGCAGGACTTGTAGTATTATGGTGGTACGTGCATCCAGAGGGCCAGTTCTAATACTAATTAAATATCATCCCGCGGGCCAAAGATAATTCCTTCACGGGCCTGATTTGGCCCCCGGGCCTTGAGTTTGACATATATGATTTAGAGCGACGCCTACGCGGAAGGGTTGACTCCCACTTTTAGACTGGTTCAGCCCACGGCTTTTTCCAGGCTTTCATCTTTCGCGCAGACGAAATGAAAGCCTGCCCTGGGTATCGAGGCTACTCACAATGATACCTGTCCATTTAAACTCTAGGCTGGCCTGCCCCAAAGTTATTTGTGCAGACGCACCCGGCAGCCGGCGAAAACTAGTTCTCAAGTTCTCAATAGGCCCTATGGGCCCTCATCAAACACTGTAGCCTATACTCAAGACACTGCCACCGCTGCCACCCTTAGATATCCAGGAGCTGACCTGTTCTGACATTCCATTATGTTGATCTGACCACATCAAACCCTGTACATTCAAGAGACGCCCCCAGGTGTCTTACTGGTCTTTTGAAGTTGTACTTGAATAGAAAATATGTATCAGACCTATAGTCACTCAAACCATTTGATATTTTGGAGGATTATTAAAATATTTAGGGTATGGATACCTCTAATTAGTAGTACCAAGGTATAGTTATATATAGGGAATAAAACAGGTAATCATAAGGGGAAAAAGGATATGTAAATCATATAATGTGCGACTAAATATTAACAGGCCTCACTAAAAGCTAAAATCATGGAATTAGTAAATATTTATTGAAGTAGAGAGTATTTAAAGTACACATTTAAAGTAGTATCTTTCTCCCAGTCTTCCACACGCGTGCACGCTCGTGCATGCACACACTCTATATCTCTCTCTCTCTCTCTCTCTCTCTCTCTCTCTCTCTCTCTGGTCGCCAGGGCAGGTCCCCCTGAAGAAATGAACTATTATGATTGGCTATATTCACAAACTTGGAAATACTAAATATTTCTGTCGACCCATGGAATCTTCACTCCCTCAGACCGTAGAGAGGGAGTCCAGATGTTTACTGGTGGTCTAATCGGTAAACTTCTGTCGGTATCATTGATTGTATATCCATATTGGATTCATTATGATTGTAATAGGCTCAATTTATATTGTTGTAGACATAGGGACAAAAAATTATTGTAACATAGTATAGGCAGAGTGGAAACATGATTTCACAAATAAGCTCATACCATATCTGCGACATTGACATTTTTACACAAATATGTTCATAAAAAACAAATACTACAAGTCAAACACCTTTAAGAATAAGGTGGTAAATTAAACTTACAGTTTCTGGGTTTAATCTTGACAACACGTCTGTCTTTCAAATCTACATAAACCTCTATCTGGTTACAACATCATGAAAACAATGTTACTTACAGTAGTAGGACTTCCCACTTCCTCTCTCTCTCTCTCTCTCTCTCTCTCTCTCTCTCTCTCCCCTCCTACTTTCACTATCCAGTAAACTGAATTCCCATACTTTGTGTGTGTGTGTGTGTGTGTGTGTGTGTGTGTGTGTGTGTGTGTGTGTGTGTGTGTGGGTTGAAAGCGGCCACTCAGAGGATGCCATGTGTCATGTTTCCTGACACGTGACACCATCCACATCTGAACATAGTTTGAGCATTACACACACACACAGCATGCTGGAATTGAACAGTCTCTATCTGCTTCTCTTCTCTCACTCTCCAGACAAGCTAAAAGAAAACACAACATCCTGCTACGGTCTTCAGTTCCACAAATGATGTCTGATGACCTAAACACTGGAAACGTTGCCTTGTGAATTAATTTGTTACAGAGCTACAATCCAGAGTGTGAATATTTTAACTTTTCATTGTTCTTTGTTAGAGCTACAATCCAGAGTGTGGATATTTTAACTGTTAATTGTTCTTTGCATTGTTGTCCAGCACCTGGGCGGCTGTGGATCAGCGGTAGAGTGGCCAGTTAGAACAGCCAGATGTGAACCCTGAGCCTCCCGGTTCGATCCCTGTGGCCTGTGGGCTCCCCCGATCGAAGTGTCCTTGAGCAAGACACTCAACCCCTGATTTATCAGGGATAAAAGGCTTTATATAAATGCACCATTTTCCATTTTTAAATGTGCCTAAATGTGCAGCAAAGCAAAGACATCTGGCGCCCCCTTTAGGTGGAAGTGAAACGGCTAATGGCTCTGTGTTGTTCAGATGGAACCTCAGTGTGTGATTCAAATTTGGGGAATATTTTAAAAAACATTAAAACTAAACTGGTGAAGATAGCTGATCTGCAAGCTCACAACGAATCACATCTCACTTATTGTGTGTATACAGTGACACTTAGTATGATGAAACAGGACATTCATTTGACACCAAAACAACACATTCAACGGTGAAATGCAGAGATACAAGGTTTCTGACTGACAGCAACAATAACAATGTTTTATTTTTACTTATTTTTTACAGTATCTAGTAGGCTATAGTTCATTCTATATTGTGTGTCTTTGTGGTTGCATTGATAATGTTATCAACCCGATCATCGAAAAGCATTAATGATAGACAAATATAGACAATACTAATACTATGTTTACATGAGGTCAGTTCTGAATGGCAGCACTGCTCTTCTTTTAGAGCGGTTTTGAAAGACAGTAGGGACTCACACTTCTTTATGACTGTTGGTAGGGCGTTACACATTTTCATGCCATATACCATGAGAATGAATTGAAACCCTTATTTGAGCCACACACACACACACACACACACTCGACGTCACTGACTAACAGCCAATCGCATGACAGGTCGCGGCGACTACCCAGGAAGTAAAGTAATACTGTCAGACAGTGTGATCTGAAGAAGACAGAATAACAACAAACATCATGTCAGCCTCCTTCATGTTCAACTCCACACACAGGTCTGTATGGAGGACCCGATATGTGTTGACGCTGTCTAAAGATCGCGTTGTGAGCTTGTAGATCTGCCATCTTTAGACCACTCGCTGCTTAGAAGCGCTCGTCCTTCGCAAGCAGCCAGTCATGGCGGAACTATTGTGACTGTTTCACGCTCTTTTCTATTCATTTACGACGTTATAAACGTCCATATTTCAAATATAAAGGTGTCTCCTCCAGAGCCACGGATGTTACAATCCCCCTCGGGTGGATAGAAGTATCTCTATCTTCACTATTGTTTAATAAAAAGCATTTTACATCGGAGGACATTTTCTTTTCTCCTAAGAGTTATAATGCAGTCAGAGTGCAGTACACCTCTCAACCGATAGGGCGCGTTGAAAGCATAATGGTGAATAACCTGATAAAATGGCCATCGATGTGATTCAAATGTTGTTTATGTAACAATAGTGAAGATACAGGTACTGCTACCCACCCGAGGAGGATTGTAACATCCGTGGGTCTGAAGTGAGACGTTTATATTTGAAAAATTTACGTTTATGTACTTATGTAGACGTTTATAATGTAATAAAATGGAGAGAGTGCGTGAAACAGGGTGACGATGTGTCAGGGCTGTATAGGCCACTGTAGTGCTATTCTTAAGCAGTGGTTCCCAAAGTGGGGTCCGGGGGTCCTTGAGGGAGTTCCAGGGGGTCCCCAGCTAATTGATAATTAGAAACCAAATGGAGCCTTATGGGTCTGTAACTCTGAGTGTACAAATGGAACCAAATGGACGCATTGGGCTCCATGTGGTTCCATTTGTACACTCTTAGAGTTAAATTAACTTTGATTTTACAATATACATTGGGGGTCCCAGAGATAGAAATGCCATTAAAATAGAGGGCCGTAGCCTAATTCACGTCAAACTGGGGGTCCTTGAAATTAAACGGGTTGAGAATCACTGCTAAAGCCTTACAAATCTTCTCTTATGGGGGTCCCTGGCATATCTTTTCAAATGGGGGTCCGCAGGCTAATGAGTATCATTTTGGGGGTCCTTGACATGAAAAGGTTTGGGAACTTGCGCAAGCAGAGCGTGCAAGTATTGTGGTCGTGCTCGTACGAATGCACGTGTATGCTCGGAGGTATAAATACTGATGTTGACGGTGAAGTAATTAAGATATGTTTCAATGTCGGGTTATAACTGGCTGTCGATGGTGACGTAATTAGGATAAGTGTCAGTGTCTGGTGAATTAAAGGTAATGTCTGTAGGTAATCTGAAACCTATCTTTATTACGTCACCATCAACATCAGTAGCCTATATATTATACCTCCGAGCATACGCACATATACAAAAGCCAGCCGACCACAGTATAGTACTTACAACTTACATACATGTATAGTACATACGTTGAAACATATCGTAATTACGTCACCATTGACAGCCAGTTATAACCCAACTTTAGTATTTAATTCCAATGTTTTACAGAGAGGCTGAGATTTGAAAGTTCATAGCAGCAAGCAGAGCGTGCAAGTATTGTGGTCATGCTGGGACGTATGCATGTGTATGCTTGGTAGGTATTGATGGTGATGTAATTAAGGTATCAATGCCGGCTTATAACTGGCTTTTGATGGTGACATAATAAAGATAGGTTTCAGGTTACATACATGTCTACATACAGACATTACCTTTAATTCACCCGAGACTGAAACATATCCTAATTACGCCGCCATCGACAGCCAGTTACAACCCGACATTGAAACATAATCTTAACTAGATAAAGTGCCAATCGGCACAGGTCTCCACCAGGATTCTTCCTCAGCCTAGTGGGAATATGCGTGCACAGTTTCATCGCAATCGGACGCTGCGTTGAGGAGTTGTAGCCATTTGCTACTCCTGAAAACTGTAGGAGCCAATCGTGGCCAATCAGGATGGAATATGAGAAATCAAACAAACCTGTCTTGATCACATGACTATGGAGATCATGTGTACCGATTTGCGAGAAATTTGGATAAAATCTGAAGGAGTAATAATAGAAAATGTGTTTTACATATGTCGGCCTCCTGGTGGCGCTATAAAGAGCAGATGTGAAAAATTCCAGGCAAAGGTTTTTCCTTGGCCTCTAGGGAGTTGGCATACAAAGTTATCCACAGATCCGTGCAGTTAGAGGTAAAAACACTTTTTGGCCAGTTATAGCGCCACCTTGAGGCTGAGTTGAAATTGTTCATGTGGCATTTCGTCCTTGGCCTAGTGCAGGGGTCGGCAACCCAAGATGTTGAATGAGCCATTTTCAACCAAAAAAATTAATTCAAAATCTACCTGGAGCCGCAAAAGATTTTTAAGCATTAAAATGCTTATATAATGAAGACAACAGGGCTGCAAGTGGATATTAGCCTATCTATCAAAATAAAAAGTGCGCTATGGTTTAAGCCCGTTCGGAAATAGCGCACTGAGTGCACTGTGCAATGCAAACTAATAGGCGAGTGCGCTCCCGCGGTGCGCATTTCCGAACGCAGTCAACGCACCCTCCATTATTATGCCATGTTTTTTGCATTGTGTTCTTACCCGTTTAATGTGATTTCTGTGTGTGGACATCGCTGGAGAGCTTCTCAACATTGGGCACGTAAAATCTTCACACACGATTGCAAGCTCTCATCGGTGAGGCGTGTGCGGTATTTGGATTTAATGTAGTTCATGTTTGAGAATATCTGCTCACAAAAGTACGTTGATCCAAAGATGGATAATACTCCAGATGCGAGTTTCTTCATGTTCACATAATTGTCTGGAAGAGCATTCCATGTTTTCCGTCTGTGAATGGCTTGCCACGTTTTATTTATTGTTTGATAGTTTGTCACTGCAGATTTAGCCATGGTGCGTCATGCAACTGCAGCCTGTTTTACGCAATCGCTACATTTACATTGTAAACGTGTACATAAACATTCAGATTCCAAATATAAAGTACTCGCCACATGTGCCACGGGTGTTAGAATGTTGCTGGTACAGCGATTAGCATTGCTGCATCCCGCGTTGTTTAATAAAAAGCTTTTTTATCCGAGCTGTTATTTTGCCATTGGCTTTCAACTACGCGCCCCCACCCGGTGTGCAACTGTTTCCCAACCCCGTTTGAGAACAGGGGCGCTCGGATAAAAATGCTTTTTATTAAACAACGCGGGATGCAGCAATGCTAATCGCTGTACCAGCAAATTTCTAACTCCCGTGGCACATGTGTCGAGGACTTTATATTTTAAATCGGAATGTTTATGGACTGCGATTGCGTAAAACAGGCTGCTGTTGCGTCATGACTGACAGTCATGTTTCAGGGCTATAGCCTACTGCAGATTAAGCATACAGACAATCCATCATAATATTTATTCTACACATTTTTACAAAATTGGGAAACTTAAGAATGTTTCTGTCACGTTTGGCCTCCTACAGAAACCATAAATGAAAAATAAAAATGTGAAAAAATAAACATTATACATTTTCATAGATTTTTTTGTAATGCTACAGGGAGCCACTAGGGGAGTGCTCAAGAGCCGCAAGCGGCTCTTGAGCCGCCGGTTGCCGACCCCTGGCCTAGTGGGAATGTGGGTGCACAATTTCACGGAAATCACGCGATGTGTTCATAATTTGCAGCATTCTGTTTTAAACTGAGCACTCCTGTGAACTTTGGAAGCCAATCTTAACCAATCAGGATGGAGTGTGAGAAATCTGAAAGAGCGGTTTGGTTGAATGGCTCTAGAGAGACTGTGTACCAATTTGCGTGATGTTTGGACAAAATCTGTAGGTGTACTGTGCAAAAACTTGTTTTGCACAAAGGTGGCCGAGATTAGCTGCTAACGGACGGACGGACGGACACACGGACGGACGGACACACGGACGGACGGAGTGCAAAACATACTCTCCCCACATGCCTTCGGCCTGGTGGAGACAATTAGATATATTATCAACCGTCACCATCAACATCAATATATATACCTCCCAGCATAAGCACATAACAAAGCCAGCCGACCACAGTATAGTACTCTCAACTTACAATTTACATACATGTATACATACATGTATACATACGTTAATACCTGTTACCCAACCAATATCGAAACATATCGTAATTACCTCACCATTGACAGCCAGTTATAACCCGACTGTAGTATTTAATTTCAATGTTTTACAGAGAGGCTGATATTTTAAAGTTCGTAGCGGTCGACAGTAATTGCACGCTCTGCTTGCGCACTGGGCCTACTTGTGTGCAATGTGCAAGTAGGCACTCGACAGAGTGCAGTTCTAGTTTTAATCTGCAGTCTACTACTATTGTGCTATTATTATTATTACATGCCACCTGATATCTCGTTTATTGTATTGTTTTCTAATTAATCACGGTTACAATGTAAAGTCTAATGGTCCTTGTTGTCGAATGATGAACAAGATTGATTAATTGATGTAATGTTAATTAGGCGTTCTCTCTCACCTGTCACCTTACTTAACCCTCACTGCATATTTTTATTGTTGTTCTTCTTCTATTATTATTATTATTATTATGTGTGAGTGAAAACAAACGATTAATGAACTGACAGGTATTTGAAGCTGTATTATTTCATCCCATTCACATCATTGACATGAATGTGTTTTCCATTGATCAGACTGGGCTCCATCTGCAGACTGAGAAGAATTCAGGGACACATGGTACAGTTAACTCTTATCTTTCACTTCTTCTTGTCTATTCCAGTAGACTGTACATCTTTCATTCTTTCACTCTGTGTGTGTGTGTGTGTGTGTGTGTGTGTGTGTGTGTGTGTGTGTGTGTGTGTGTGTGTGTGTGTGTGTGTGTGTGTGTGTGTGTGTGTGTGTGTGTGTGTGTGTGTGTGTGTGTGATGTGGTTGATTAAGAGTCCAGAGAAGTGTCTGTATTAGAGATAGCAGAGATAGCTTTGACCCTATAGCCTAGAGGAAGCCTTTATGACCAATGTCATTACATACATTACCAACCACTTCTAAATACCATCTCAGAGCTGGGATAATAGGTTCAGACTATTTGTTTTTATATTCGGCAGCTTATAGGGCAAACCAGGGTTTCAACAACTAGGGCATTATACCCACAGACTGGTTGTTAGAGGGTTTCAACAACTAGGGATGCCCAAAAAGGAGGCAAAAAGGCTGGCAAAGTATTGTAGTGCCTCTGCTATAATTGGCAGCACGGAGACGCTGTTACTTATACCCATACATCAGGGGTTTTCAACAGATTTTGACCCAGGGACTACCATCCTGACCTGTGGACCACCACTATTGTGCGTGGCAGGTCCATCATAGACCCACCCCACAAAATAGTGATGGGGGGTTCATGCACCACAGGGAGCTGGAGAAAATAGCTATAATATCTAATAAAATTGTGAATTGAGTGATCAGTGAAAATGAGTGATTTTGTTTGAATAATATGGAATATGATTAAGGATTACTGTGATTATGGTAAGATCACATTTCATATCACACACACACCATAAAGTAAGAACTCCTGTAAGTTATTAGTTATTTTATGCATGGCCAGGGACCACCTGCAATACGTCCGCGGACCACTGGTTGAAAACCCCTGCCATAGATAGAGTACTGAGTGACATGTCTGTTGAACCATGGAAACACATGCCATGATTTTGTAAATGTAACACCAACTCTACGTGTGCGTATGTGCGTGCGTTTCAGATGTCCAGCCAGGCGGGCCCAGAGGTGCTGCTACAGAGGGTGGGCTGTGCAGGAGTGATCACCCTGAACCGACCCCGAGCCCTGAACGCTCTGAACATCCACATGATCCGAACGATCTACCCCCAGCTGAAGGTACTGTACACCCCCAACCCAGGGGTCGCGACCCCTCGGGGGGGTTGCCAAATTATTTTGGGGGGTCCCCAAATTATTTTCAATTTTTGCAACTGATTGGTTGGAAAATGCAAATGAAGAGTTCACATATAGTACACATAGTACATGCATACACCTTCCCAAATGATTATATCTGGTTTCAGTATTTATTTATGGTGTATCGTCTCTATTATTAAGGTTATTGTAGCAGTCGATTCATATTGGGGGTCGGGCGGGGCTGGGGTCCCGAGACATTGCCAAAGCATTTCCGGGGGTCCCCGGCCAAAAACGTTGAGAACCCCTGCCCACTGGTCTACCCCAGCTGAAATGAACAAAAGTGTCTTGATGGTAATATTACACTTGATTGCATGCTGAATGAAAATAGCTGATCTACAAGCTCTGCTATTTTCAGAGCGCAACCAAACATAAAATGACTTGTCTTTTTAGTTTTCCTGGATGTTTTTATTTATTTGTTTGACGAAATTGTCAGTATAAATGGTAAATGGTGCATTTATATAGCGCCTTTGCCCATGGCGCTTTACAGAGATTGTGCATTACATTCACCCATTCACACACACGCATTCACACACCTTTACAATTAGAGTTTAGTACAACATATTCGTATGATGTACAAAAGTACTAGCACATTGAATTTTTCAAAAGTTGTCAATGCTTTTTTTTCCAGACGCGGATCTGCCAGCTCTACAGCATGTAGTACTGTTTAACATGATTAAAACAAATTACAATAAAATATTAAATTAGAGTTTGCACTACTGTATTCTCCATGCATCGCATCTTGCATAGTTCAAAGTGCTTCTAAAACAGGTTAAAAACCTTCACCGTGGTGTCTCTCTTTTTGGGTGAAACTTCAATAAATGAAGCAATAATGGTGCTCTGCAGAAAGTTGCACAATCAGCAGGTCACTGGGTGACAGTTCAGGGACGACTCGTGTGTCAAGGTGCCTTTTAATAAGTCATCCTAAACGCACCGATGTGACAAACTATTACATGACTTGAGAGGGGAACTACATTTAAGACGACAGAGTGCTCGTACTACTTTAAAAAGTCCTCTGTGTCAGCGCCCATACCCTATAGGTGGGGTTGGCCAAAGGGCCTTTCTATGTGGCGTTTGCATGTTCTCCCCGTGTCCCCTAGGGTAGGTACCCTCACATGTTCTCCCTGTGTCCCCTAGGGTAGGTACCCTCACATGTTCTCCCCGTGTCCCCTAGGGTAAAAAAACATGATGTTAGTCAAGTTTTAGTCAACTAAATATCATAAGATTTCAGTTTACTAAATCTACAGTGTTTTCTGTTCAACAATTCTTAAAATCTGTGAAAAAAGTTAGAAAACCACCATTTTAATCGAACTCTGTGTGCGTGTGTGTGCGTGCAGGCATGGCAGTCAGATGGTGACACAGACATAGTAATCATTAAAGGAGCGGGGGGGAAGGCCTTCTGTGCTGGAGGAGACATTAGAGGTGAGACGCTATTATTATTATTATTATTATTATTATTATTATTATTATTATTATCTATCACACCAGGGGTTGGCAACTAAGTTCGTCCTCAGACCAAAATCTCTCCAGGACTTTATATAGGGGGGCGGACTGACTGCGGTGCCTCCCGTAATGTTTGGAAGCGCTCTAATCTATAAAGTTTGCAGGAGTGGACCGTTTTGTACAGCATGCCTCAGATAATTTGCCGTGGAACTTTGTGCGCACCTCCCCACTAGGCCAAGGAGAGGTTCATTAAAAAATAGTAGTAATTAGTAATGAATAGCATAATTGCAGAAAACTATAATAACAACCGTAGTGATGATGAATGTATTGTGTGCAGTGTTGTTTTTGGCAGCAAATTTCTATTTTAGTTTTAGTCTTAGTCTCTTGAATAGTTTACTGTATATTTAGTTTTAGTCACATTTTAGTCACCTGGAATGTTTTAGTGTTAGTCTAGTTTTAGTCGACTAAATATCCTAAGATTTTAGTTTACTAAATCGACAGTTGATTTAGTCAACTAATATGCAACTGTGTGTGTGTGTGTGCGTGTGCGTGTGCGTGTGCGTGCGTGCGTATGCGTGCGCGTGCGTGCCACAGCTGTGACGGAAGCAGGCAAGGTGGGAGATTCTCTGGCTCAGGACTTCTTCCGTGAGGAGTACATCCTGAACAGTGTTATCGGTAACACACACACACACACACACACACACACACACACACACATCCGTACTAGTGCATTCTGAAGAGTGCTTCAGTGTCTTTCTAATGTCATGTTTCAGGGGGATATACGAAGCCTTACGTCGCTCTTATTGATGGGATAACTATGGGAGGCGTGAGTATGGTTTAATTCTGTATTTAACCCGTTCAGGACGGGAACCCGTTTTGTTGTTTTAAGCATTATGTACTTTATCTATTGAAAAACAGCAGATATACAAGCTCATCGGTGCCGCGCTATGGGCTTGTAGATCTGCCTTTTTTAAGTCATGAAATGTGGCCCAAATCTTTGAATATACAGTATATTCTTTCAGAGCTCAAATCTTTGAATATATATTCTTTCAGAACTCAAATCTTTGCTTCTGGGGGCCCCTGGAACAACATATTTTCAGATGGGGGTCAGCAGCCAAAGACAAATCATTCTGGGGGTTCTTGACGTGAAAAAGGTTGAGCACCACTGACATAAAATCATGTTTTTCAGATAACTTTTAGATGGCTTTTCAGAATCTGCCTCAGGACCATAGGAATGCAGGTGCAGAGATAAATGAGGAGATGTATTTCTCATTGGAGGGAGAGCACTCCGTTTTTTAAGACAGGAAAAACACCAACAACCTGTCGCAGGTGATTACGTAAGCACCTCTTCCGTCTGGCCTGCTGACCTTCTCATGGTGCCACTTTTGTCTTCTGCGCCTCAAACTAAATAACGTCCACGCTATCAAACGACGAATTACGAACCGGTATCTTGTCCTCCCGGCTTTGCGTGAACGTGCCGTGAACTACCGTACTGTTGGAATAACGACGTGGCGAATAATAAACTGTGACATTGCAGTGACAAACAAATTGGAGCACAAACCTCAGACCACGCACCGCACCGGAACCGTTAAAATCCTAACGAATCCAAACCCTAGGCGTGACGAGTCACGAGGTGTGACCATAAATGGAGGTGTGATGTCATGAGATGTGACCATATATGGACACACTGACGGGAAATGCGCATTTCATAGTAACTGATTTTTTTTTGTATACATTTGAAAACTTGAAATGGTACAATCTGCATAGTGAGTACTTTCTACATTTGGTACTTTTATAAATACAAATACATCATGCCAATACTTTTGTACTTTTGCTCGAGTGCATTTTGAATTCCGGACTTTTACTTTTGCATTCTAGTATTGATACTTTTACTTAAGTAAAACATTTGAGTACTTTTAGCCGGACCCTTTATCAACCCCAGGTTTGTTTTTTTGACATGCAATAACTCCAGTCTGCCTTCGAGTGGCAGCAGAGTACCGTCTGTCCTTGACACTTGACACTCTGATCTACTATGACCAAGCCAGCAACCGGGGTCTGTGATTGGTTGGGACGAGGAAGTGATGCAGTTTTGTAGTCCCGCTGTTGTTGTTTTTATATCAGTGGTGCTCAACCTTTTTCATGTCAAGGACCCCCAGAATTATATGTAATTGGCCGCCAACCCACTTCTGAAAATATGTTGTTCCAGGGACCTCCCAGAAGCAAATATTTGAGTTAAGTGTCCCCTAGACAGAATATATATATATATATATATATATATAAAAAGATTTGCACACATTTTCTATTTTTTTTGTGGTTTAACCACTCCCTTACGGAGCTATGTGTGTGGCTGGGTGGGTGGGTGCGTCTGAGCACGAAAACATTATGTTTGTTTTTCACCACCTGTGCGCAACCTAACACACACAAAAACAAATGCACATATTAACTGTATATGGTTGTAGGAGCCCAAATTTACATTTTGTTTGTTGATTCTATTTATTGTTTATTTTTTCCCATGCTTGGTTTTTGATGTTCCACTTCCCTTACCTGATTGATTAGCTCCTGCTGTGTGTCTGCTAATCGATTTACTTATGTCAGCTGTGTGTCTGGGCAGTGGCATTCAGTGAGAACAGAACAATGGGGGTGAGCTTTAGGCTCAATATTTTCTGTTGACCGTTTAATCGTTTATCTACAGTACACGTTTTCATTTATCAACCTTTTCAGTAAATTTTTGGAACCTTGTTTATTCTGTCAATAAATCACCTTAACTATACAATAAGAACTTTTCTGGATTTGATTGGAAACGCGTCATACAGTTCCTGCCGACAGCTCAGCCTCATAGCACTATTTTGTTTGATTTGAAGAAGTAGTCGCTACAACAATGGTGATTTTGGGTGTGCCAGTACAGTACATTGATAGTACAGTACAGTACAGTACAGTACAGTACAGTACAGTACAGTACAGTAGAGGGTAACTCTGTCATGCGTGTGTGCGTGCGTGTCTGCGTGCGTGCGTGTCTGCGTGTGTTGTGAATTTTGCTGAGTGGCCTCTGAGACATCTTAAGTTGAGTAGCCCGAGTCCTAAGCCATCGTTCCTGTGTATTTCAGGGCGTGGGTCTGTCGGTTCACGGACAGTTTCGTGTCGCGACGGAGAAGACTCTCTTCGCCATGCCAGAGACGGCCATCGGTAAGCAGTGCTGTAAAGAAAATTGTTAAAGAGTATTTCCAATTTTCAATACTTATAGCTCATTTACAGTCTTTGGTTGTACGTACAGCCTGTACGTACAACCAAAGGGTCTCTTTTTCCACAAAATAAATTTACACATAGTGCCTGAGATAATAGAGCACCGAAGTCTGACGTCACTTTCAGTAGAGGGCCCCAGGTTCATGTATTTTTTTTGTTGCATTGAAATCACCATAGGAGGATTTTTAGATTGCTTCACATAAGAACTGTGTTTGAAAAATGAACATGTCATCCCGGCCGCTTCACTCATATGGATATGAAGAATCAACTGACTGAGAGAAAACGCTAATGTTACTGCTGCTGAATTAGTTAGATTTTCGCTAGAAGCAGACTGTATCATATATGAGTGACTGACTGTTGCAAACGATACAGAGACACCTCCCTGACAATAACGCCGAGACAGCTTGTTTATTTTTGGACCACAACGCTTATAGTAGACGATATTAAGATCACCCCATGTTATTCTCCATAGAGAAATTACTTCCGTGAACCAGGGAAATCGAAGGGATGAGCGAGTTACGTCAGGACTTCGGTGCTCTATACTAGCAGTGTGCTGTACGTTATACATACATGAGAGCATTATTCAAGGAGTAGGACGTCGTTCAAGGTGCAACGCTATTCGGTATTTAAGTCCGACGTCATTTTGTAGTCCTACGTTACGTCCGGGGTCCAAGTTGCACCAGCTCCCGTACGCTTCTCATTGTACTGTAAATAGCAATATCTAAACGCATGAATCTTTTTACAATGATGTTATTTTTTCAGAAAAAGTGAGTAGCAAAAACGTTCTTTTTATTTACGCTAAAGAGGAGAGGCTGCTCTGCGGCCGAAGTTGAGAGTAACATAGCTCTAATGCAACGTATTAGAGCTATGGACCAGAGCTAGCATTCAGTGTGTAGCAGACCGGCCAGATTTGAGAGACCAGTAGCTAAGGAAAGTGGTAACATGACACATTAGGGGTTGTTCTAGTCTCAGATCGGTTCAAACACCGCTCTGACAGACAAGGAAGTATCTCTGGAGGGGGGGGGGGGGGGGTGCTTACGTTACGGCTAAAATACTGAATTCAAGGTGCGTATGGTCCGCGGGTGGTTCAAGGAAGCAGAAGGGTGAAATCGGAAGCCTTGCTACAAATAAAACACAGTTTTCTTATATGAGGTGATCTAATGGGGATTACAATGCAAATAAAAAAGTACACAAACCCGTGGACTTGGCGCCCTCTAGCGATATTGACGTCAGACTTAGGTATTAGGTACTTAGGTACTTATAGGAGGGGTTCTCAACCCGGGGGTCTCGACCCCCCCGATCTTTTTTTTTGTTGCAACTACATAGCTGGATAATGGAAAAAGAAATAACAAATACGTTTAGGTATAAGAGTGGCGCAAGATGGAGCCCATAGTGCATGCATAAACATTCCTTAATGATTATATCTGGTTTCAGTATTTATTTATGATGTATTATTTATTTATGATGTATTGACTGCTGCAAAGGTTATTGTACAGTAGCAGTCAATTTCTATTGGGGGGGGGGGGGGGGGGAGACATGGCCAAAGCAGTGATGTAAATAGGTTTTCAATGTAATTCAGATGAATCTCAGTGACATTTTAGTCCCACGTTAGGAGTCATATTTTGCCATTTTTACAAATTGCAGCATTTAACTCCCATTTCATTGTATACAGTTATAATGTGGATATAATCATGTAGAAAATAGAAGAAATGATTAGTATAACTAAAGCTAGCAAAAGAAACCACCACAATTTCCATTCGCGATTTTCTTTTGACGTGGATTATTTTTTACTGTACAGTACATGCGTACATGAGTACAGTAGTGCATCCCGTGGGTGCAGAGGTCATTGTTTCCGGATAGAAAATGCACCCTATTTTAATCTCTGGCCAAAGCATTTCATGGGGTCCCCAGCCAAAAACGTAAAGGACCCTTCTATAGCACTGATTTATGCAACATGGAGTTAGGTGGTTCCCTCCCTAGTAGTTTCATTACAGAAGCTTAGCTATGTTACTAGCTGAACTACATTTCCCATCAGCCTGTGGGTAGAGTCATGTGACACAAACTCACACACTGTTTAGTCATGTTAACCCGCTGGGATTAAGAGATTGAATCCATCCGAAATAATCTGAAGCATTTATCATATTACACTTTACGCCTGAAAGCAGGTCAGTCCAACTAAGTCCTGCATGCCGCACGCACACACGCACACACGCACGCATGCACGCACGCACGCACGGTCACAACAGAACGTGTCGGAGATCACTGCAGTGTCACTGTAGTGTCAACCAATGGGGCGGCGTGTTACATCCACTCCCATCAGGAATGCTGAAATCTGTTCCAATTGGAATTCATCAAACTTTTAGTAAATTGAGATGACAGATTATGGCTGTGGTTTGGATTGCCGTGAGCCGAAATGTCCCATAACTCCATTACATAGCAATCAGTAATAACTTTTTTCTTTGGTGGTTTGTTTTGCCTTTATTGACGTGACAGTGAAAGAAACAACAGAAGTCTGCCTTTAGACAGTTTTTTTGTTGGATTGTAATTTTTTAATGTAGTGTCTTTCAGTTGTACTGTGTGATGTACTTTGTAACATGAGTGATTTTCTACCTATTTTCTACATATTTAGCTGACGTATGATTCGTGATGACTATTTCTATGTATTTGATGTACCGGTATTACCATGTTTTTTGTTCTTTCTTACTGTAAATCGCTCTTGATTAAGAGCGTCTGATATATGCCTAAATTATAATTGTAAATCCTATACCAATATCCGGGAGTAAAAACAAACGGTTGATCGATAAATGTCCCCAAACATCTCTTTATGAAAAATGATCCTGAAATATTGTTGCATGTCAATCAGTGTTGATTTCGTCGACTAAAACTATGACAAAAAAATGTCGTCTATCTATACTACCTTTTTTTCCACTGAAGAAAACTAAATGGAAACTAAATTAAATCTAAGCTATGTTAACTAAAACTAAGACTAATAGTTAGGGAATTTTAGCAATATAGTTGGACCATCTGTGAAAAAATTTACCGCCAATAGCTTTCTTCACCAATGTGTTCTTATAGGTGTCTAGAATCACCTCTCAATTTTTTCAAACCCAATTCCTCGTGGAAAATTCTGGGGAGCCAATCAAAGTTGAGGAGTTAAGGAGGCTTGGGTGAAAAATATGAAAGTCTAAAATTAACTTGTGAGGTGTCTAACTAGGGGTTTTCAGGGGTGCTGAATCCATTCCAACCATTCTTTTTTAGTAAAAATGTCTCCCTGGCCATATAATATTGGTATATTGGTTATTAAGCTGTAATGTACAGCACACAGTGTATAATCAATGGTAGGGGATTGGGGTGTTGTTGAATTGATTCTATTCTGAAAATAAAAGAAGAAAATATTGCTAAACACTTGATAAGAGTGTACACCTACTGTGCACATGCTCAGTGGATACACTGTCTGCATGTGGGGACTTAAGGAGCCCGGCTTGGGTCTAAAGATTACTTGTGACTAACTAGGGGGTTTCAGGGGTGCTGAATCTATTCCAACCATTATTTTTGAGTAAAAAAAACAACTCATTTTCCATAAGAACATATTTTATTACATACTGCAAGAAAAAATCAGAAATGTGCAGTATTGATGAAACCTGGTGTCAACCGGGTGTTACTCAGCCAACAACTCATCTTCCTCACTCCTTATCTCGTCTTCCTGGTTGATGTTCTTGCATCCTCCATTACACTTGCCACAAGCAGATATACACTTGACCCCCTGGTTTTTACAGCAGCACCTGCGTGTACTACAGTCTCCCTCACAGTTGCAGCTGATGAATTTCAGTATATAGTCTGGGGCAATGGGGTCTGTGGTAGGGACTGGTGCATAGCCTTCTCCTCCCAGTTTCCACCCGTAGTCAAGGACATCCAGTGATGGACTTTGTAGCAGTAGCCAGTCTCTGGTTTGGAGATATGCCCGGAGAGAATGTTGTGCTGCAGCTGCAGTTTCTCTGGTATGATCTTCCCAGCAGCAGCATGCTTGCTGAAGGTCTCCCAAGTCCTTTGGTGGTTTCCCGTGGTACATCTCCGTTGTTCCAGTCCTCATGTAGTCTTTTGATTAATGCTGCATCATCCAGACTCTCAGAAAGAGACGCAATATGTGCATAGCCTTTATGGGTGACTTTTAAGAGCTTTTGAATATCAGGACCACCACAGATGAAGCACCTTAAGCCACAAGCTACAGAATCCTCTTCCATGTTGTTTTCCAGGATGCAACACTCCTGCTCCTTCCCCACATGCAGACAGTGTATCCCACTGAGCATGTGCACAGTAGGTGTACATTTCGCTAATCACTGAGGTTTTTCAGATGTGGTTTCACAAATGTCAACGAGGTCATCACGACCTTGTTGACATTTGTTGTTTGATGTTTGAAAATAGCATGTTTCACTCAAAAACACTTGGTAAAACAGAGGAAAACAGGGATTATTTTCTCCGTTTATTATTTAACATTGAAGTGACTGGAGCAGTAAATCTTTGGATCGCATTATCTCCTGTTTTTTTTGTGAATTCGAATTTATTTATGTATTTATCTTTTTTTTTTGTTTTGTTTAAAGAGACGTCAAAAGACATCATTGGCAGGGAATACGTTTTAACAAGCCCTCGGGGCTCCTTAAGCAGACAGTGTATCCACTGAGCATGTGCACAGTAGGTGTACACTCTTATCAAGTGTTTAGCAATATTTTCTTCTTTTATTTTCAGAATAGAATCAATTCAACAACACCCCAATCCCCTACCATTGATTATACACTGTGTGCTGTACATTACAGCTTAATAACCAATATACCAATATTATATGGCCAGGGAGACATTTTTACTAAAAAAGAATGGTTGGAATGGATTCAGCACCCCTGAAAACCCCTAGTTAGACACCTCACAAGTTAATTTTAGACTTTCATATTTTTCACCCAAGCCTCCTTAACTCCTCAACTTTGATTGGCTCCCCAGAATTTTCCACGAGGAATTGGGTTTGAAAAAATTGAGAGGTGATTCTAGACACCTATAAGAACACATTGGTGAAGAAAGCTATTGGCGGTAAATTTTTTCACAGATGGTCCAACTATATTGCTAAAATTCCCTAACTATAAATATATTGGCAATTTCGTCAACAAATAAAAACTAGACTAAAATATTAGGAAGGGTCTAGCCTGAGCTAACGCTAGACATTTCTGGCCTAGATGGGAGGGCCGCGGCTCAGAAAAACGCGCACCCTGATTGGTTCACCGATCTGTCCGTCAGCCCCGGTCTCTCCTCCCCCCCCAGTGCAGCACTGGTATTGTGTCGACCAGAAGCAAAAACCACTGGTTGCTGGAGTATACCATTCTAACGGACTGTCAAAGTTATTTCCACAGAGTCGGCACACGTTGGTTTTTTTCTTAGACGGTGTGGTGGGTTCTTCAGCCATTCTCCTCATTTTCCTCGCATAGCCTCGTTTGAATTCCACTGGTAATAATTTCCTCACAGTGTTATTTTGAGGGGTGCACACCGCTCAGAACCCTGACGTCAAATCATTTGGAGCGATCCCACTTTTAGACCAGTGCAACCCATGCGTAAATCCAGGCTTTCATTTTTCGCGCAGACGAAATGAAAGCCTGGTTATCGAGGCTAGGAAGGGTCTAGTGGACAAGAGATCCAGTATAAGTCATTTTACACTTGGTTGCATGCTGAAAATAGCCGATCTACAAGTTGTCATGAGCATGTAGATCGGCTATTTTCATTTTAATTTAAGTGTAATATTAACCATTGTAAAATAACCCAGTTAATAATAGTGTTTTTTTCTGACGTGTCGTGACAGGGCTGTTTCCTGACGTGGGAGGCGGCTACTTCCTGCCCAGACTGCCGGGGAAGCTGGGCCTGTTTTTGGCCTTGACGGGCTTCCGTCTGAAGGGGCGGGACGTCCAGAGAGCGGGCGTGGCCACACACTTCATAGAGTCGCACAAGGTCACTCCATCTCTCTTCCTGTACCATGTAGAATTCACACCTTTAACCCATTTCGACATGAGGACGATTCTACAAATGCCTTCTAGAGCCTGACAGTTTTCTGAAAAACCCCATGTTTCTATGTCGTTCTCAAACATTTTCATGTCAAGAACGCCCAAAAATATATGTAATTGGCCGCCAACCCCCATCTGATAATAATGTTGTTCGAGGGACCCCCCTTCCAAAAGCAAAGATTTGAGTTAAAAAGTTTGCTTTAAAATAATAGGCCTACAGTATATATTCAAAGATTTCCAACACATTTTCACAATTTTTCAAAAGTAGCACATCTACAAGCTCGTAGCACGGCACTCGGTGAGCTTGTAGATCTGCTATTTTATAATAGTATAACATAATGCTTAAAACAACAAAAGGGGTTCCCGTCATGAATGGGTTAAATAATGAATAACCAAAAAATAGGGAAGCCGCGATTAGAGCTGCTCCGATCAGGTTTTTTGGGACCGATCCCGATCACCCCTTTGTTTTTCTCACAAAGGGTGAGATATTGTGCGCAAGGGGAACATTTTGAATATTTCCAAAAAGTATTATATGTCAAAACCCATGTCAAAACTGTTGTGTGTGTGTGGGGAGGAAGGGGATAATGTTTAGGCCTGTCACAAAGATGCAAAACGATATTATACCATATATCTGATTGACTTTTATACTAATTAAATGGTATAAAAGATCGGTTTCTCCTCCAGATCTGCTAAATCGCGATCACCGATCGAGTCGTTTGGAGTGAAAATCGGCTGATCGATCGGAGCACCTCTGACGTTGACTTGGTGTGTATGTCCGTGCGTTTTTTATAAATAAATCTGTGTTGTTGTGTGTGTAGATCCCAGACCTGGAGAATGAGCTGGTGGAACTGAAATCTCCCTCGAACGAAGCCGTCGCCAGTCTGCTAGAAAGTTATCACAACAAGGTAACACACATGGATTCAAGTTCTCAGTCAAAATAACTGATTTCAGTCATGATTCCACATCAGTTTTCATGTTGTGCACCGAAAATGGGAGGCATACTTTAATCCGACGGAGCATTAGTTCGACATGCGTCCGCATCTCGGACTAGCGCCTGCTCCCATGCTTGCGGTTATGGTTAGGTTAGGGTTTGAGGTGGGTTGTCGATTTTCGGACCAATGACTAGGCTAACTAAAGTACTGCACCCCCGAAAATAGCCAATCTATAAGCTCACAACACGTCAAAGACAAGACACGGGATTTGATGTGAAAAGGGTTGAAAAGCACTGAATTGTAAACAGTGCTGTGGTTCATCATGTGTTGTGTTTTATATTACAGACCAGCCTGGATGCTGACAAGCCCTTCGTCCTGGCACAGCACGTACAAGACATCGACAGGTAGAATTGATTGTACTGATACACGTGCTAATACACACGCTACCGATACACGTGCTATTACACACCCTACCGATACACGTGCTAATACACATGCTACCGATACACGTGCTAATACACACCCTACCGATACACGTGCTAATACACACGCTACCGATACACGCGCAAATACACACGCTACCGATACACGCACTAATACACACGCTACCGATACACGTGCTAATACACACGCTACCGATACACGTGCTAATACACACGCTACCGATACACGTGAAAATACACACGCTACCGATATATGTGCTAATACCACGATAAGGATTAATGAACGATTGTTTGTCATCGTTCTCTGCAATGTAAATGTTATACGGGTACAGCTAGCAGTTAGTCGAACTCTACTAAGTCTGCTAATATTAAACTAATCCGTGTTGACTGGACCGACCCTGGTGAAGGCTTACGACCCAACTGAACAGAGCTGCCTTGGACTTTCTTTAAAGACGTATAGGGAAATGAAGAATACGTTTTTCACACTTTTAGAGCATTTCCAACTTGCATCGTTACAAGTAGGCCAGTATCCAGTATATAATAATATATAACATGTGTTCCTTCCAGGTTGTTCTCTGCCGGCAGCGTTGAGGAGATCCTTCTCAACCTGAACACAGACGGCTCTGCGTTCGCCTCCAAACAGGCCGAGGTGTATATCTTATCTGGACGTCATTAAAGGGATTGTGTTTTGTTTTTCCTGAACTTTTAACATTCAGTAGATTTTCTGTGGTGTGGGTTTTTCTGGCTCAAACAGGAGCTCTGAGTTTCCTGCTGATTGTGATGACAGAAAATCCCATATTATGTTGATGGGATTTGCCAGCAGATGTCACTGTTTTCACTGTTTTGCCTGTTTTGCAACTCAGAAAGACTTCCAACCCCCAGAGAAAGCTCCAGACCACAGAAACTCCACTGAATGTTCAAAGTTCAGGTTTTTTGGATGAAAATTAATGTCCTAAACCTTTAAATGTTCTGATGAATTGAACATGGATGATCCTGGTTTTATCCTCGTATAGAAGATTTTGTATTGACCAGTGCTTTAGTTTGAACTGTAGCCATTCTGCAAACTGTGGATACATCAATTAAATCAATCAATCAATCAGTCAGTTCGTCTGACCGCTCTGCTTTAGAACGGTGCCTCAAAGTGGGGTCCGGGGACTCCCAGGGGTCCTTATAACCCATGTTGGTGTTTTAAGCATTATGTTATGCTTTAGCTGTTGAAAAATAGCAGATCTACAAGCTCATAGCTCGGTGGTGCCTCCGTTGCGGTCTAGTCTAGGGCATTCACTTCTAGTCATTTTTACTAGTTGACTAGTTGCCTAGTTTACTAGTCGACTAGTTGTTTAACTATACCTATTGTGGGTTTATTTTGGGGGGGGGGGGGATAAATATTTGTACATTTACAAACTGTGTACATTGGTGACTATAACTATAATCTACCTGATTTTGAGGCCTACAAAAAACAAAAATCTCATCAACTAGTTAACTAGTACCAACAAGGTCGACTAGTGGATTTACTAGTCGACTAGTTGAATAGTCGACTAGTTGCTTAATGCCCTAGTCTAGTCTATATATTATTTAAGTCTAGTCCGCAGTTGTTGTAGGCGAGAGGCCGAGAGGTACTTCTGCGCTGGCCACAGAATCGGGGCGTGGTTTATAAGCACAACCCTTGTAGGATTTAGAATGTCGCCTAACGGAACGCCTCCCCTCTCCTCTCCTCCTCTCAGACGTTGTCCAAGATGTCTCCGACGTCCTTGAAGCTGACCTTCAGACAGCTGCAGGCCGGAGGCTCCCTCAGCCTGCAGGAGGTGCTGCGGATGGAGTACAGACTGACCCAGGCCTGCATGGTAACTATACTAACCCATTCATGACGGGAACCCCATGTTAGTGTTTTAAAGCATTACGCTATACTTTAGCTATTGAAAAATAGCAGATCTACAAGCTCATAGCTCAAAGATACGAGCTTGTAGATCTGCTATTTTTGAAAAATCGTGAAAATGTGGCGCAAATCTTGTAGAATCTAGTGTTAGGTCTAAATGGGTTAACTAGTACTGATGGAGTACCGACTGACCCAGGCCTGCATGATAACTATTAACCCATTTAGACCTGAGGACGTTTCTACGAATGCATTCCAAATCCAGACAGTTTTCTTCTATGTCAGTCGGTCTCAAACATTTTCATGTCAAGGACCCCAAAAAAATATAGAAATTGGCCATCTGAACCCCCCCCCCCCCTCCCCCCCAGAAGCAAAGATTTGAGTTGAAAACTGTTCTCTCTGAAAATAATATATTTTAATATATAATATAAATAATATATTCAAACATTTGGGCCACATTTTCACGATTTTCTAAAAATAGCAGACCTACAAGCTATGGGCTTGTAAATCTGCTATTTTTCAATAGCTAAAGTACAACATAATGCTTGAAACACCAAAAAGGGGTTCCCGGGTCAACTAGTACTGATGGAGTACAGACTGACTGACCCAGGTGTCTGTCTATTAACAGAATCAGTCTGTTAATCTAACTGTCTGTGTTTGTTGTTAACAGAATCAGTCTGTTAATCTAACTGTCTGTGTTTGTTGTTAACAGAATCAGTCTGTTAATCTAACTATCTGTGTTTGTTGTTAACAGCGGGGCAATGACTTCTACGAAGGAGTCAGAGCTGGTGAGTACACTGTGACTATTTCTATACAGACATTCCCTATAGTCTAGTTCTACTTATGAAGGAGTCAGAGCTGGTGAGTACAGTATGTTGGGGGTTCTCAACGTTTTTGGCTGGGGACCCCCGAAAATGCTTTGGCCATGTCTCGCGACCCCCGCCCCACCCCGCCCTCCCCTCTCCACTCCCAATACAAACTGACTGCAAAAATAACCTTAATAATAGAGAAAATATATCATAAAGGAATACCATTCAGTTGCAAAAAAAACCCCAAAACCCCCCAAAATAATTTGAGGGGTCGCGACCCACAGGTTGAGAACCCCTGCAGTATGTGACTCCATCTCTTCTAGTGTGAGAAGGAAGTCCAACTGATGATGAGGAAGACATCGTGCCTGTCGCTGTGCTTGTGAAACCTGTCCTCCTAATGAAACGATTAAAAACGAGACACAATGAGAAGGGATCCTTTTACTTGCTTTTAATAATCCTTTATGCCATTCAAGAAACACAAACATGTGGCTAATCCGAAAAACAAAGCATGAACGTTGAATTTAGATTGACCGTGACGTATCCCCCTTATATTCAAAGTTAATACACACACACACACACACACACACGTCCCAGACTCTTCTCCATTCTGGCTCCCAAACTATGGAATGAACTGTCCGTTGAAGTCCAGACTCACTCCCAATCTTCCGGCCGTAGTCTGAAAACCCACCTCTTCAGGCTCCATCTTAAGCCCGGAGTACTTGCCCTAGCCTCGACGACATTACAGGCGTATGCAGAGGCTAAAGATGTGTCTACCAACGCGCCTCAAGCCTGCGTCGGCTGGTCCGGTGCATCACAGGAACATAGGTTGAAGGAGGAGAGGACACTGGAGCAGTTTAAGGCCTATTATTAGGTGCTAAGTATACAGAACGTCCTATGCGGTCTTCATCAGAGTCATGACTCTGATGAAGACCGCATAGGTCGAAACATTAGTCGTTCTGTATACTAGCACTTAAAGGGCTTTAAATGTCCTGGTCCAGTCTCCTCTCCTACTAAAAAATAGTGTAGCCCGTAGCGTATGCTGTACTTAGTTTCATGGTATTATTGTACCGTTAGAAGGATATTAGGTTCTTAGCTTCCTTATGATTCTTCATGACTATGTCTATCTATGTGATGTATCACCATGTGTTGTTCTTGCTTACTGTAAATCACTCTGGATTGAGAGCGTCTGATAAATGCCTACATTGTAATTTGACTGTCTCAGTAGACTGTTGGCTTCCTCTCTATGGTTTAATAACAATAATAACAGTTTTAGACTGCAACACATTAGGACTGAGGCCGTCAAATGGACAAGACGGTGAAATATTAATGAGACTGTGCAATGTGTCTGTGTGTGTGCACTGCGTGTGTGCGTGTGTGTGCGTGCGTGCATCCAGTGCTGATCGATAAGGACCACAGCCCCAAATGGAGTCCATCGACTCTACAAGAGGTGACGGACGAAAGCGTAGAACACAGCTTCTCATCTCTGGGAGAGAAAGACCTCCATCTCTGAACAAAGCTGTCTGTCTGTCTGTCTGTCTCTCTGTCTCTCTGTCTGTCTGTCTTTCTGTCTCACCACCAAGCCTTCTATACCCACTTTGGGAACCACTGTTGTACATGTTGAGAAATGTCCATAAATTTTCAAACTTATTTTATATCTTCAAAAAATAGCAGATCTATAAGCTTACAACACAGTTTGTGATGTGTTGTGAGCTTGCACATGTGCTATTTGAATCCAATGTTTGCTTTGCGTGTAAAACCTTGTATGTACAAAACCGTACAACGTTTCAGAGATGTTCTTCCAACGGATCCAATGTAGATGTTGTTATTATTATTATTTACAGATAAAGTTATTCTGATTCAGTCACAAGCTCGCGTTGGAACTTTTCATTGTTTCAGTATCCATAACCCGAGAGAGGTGGGGGGGGGGGGGGGGGGGGAGTTGCACCACTCAGTTCACACGGGTGTGATTTCTTTACTATTTTAAAGCATTTAAAAATAGCTCAACTAGCCAATCTACATCGACACGTTGTTAGCTTGTAGATCGGCTATTTGTACTATTTTAAAATGGTAAAAAATGGCAAATAAGTTTAGGGATAAGGGGTAAGGTGGTACAAGATCTAGGGCTCTGTCTCTCTTTAAGGCCTGATGGCTGTGTTGTGCCCCACTCCCCCGCATCAAACCAAAATGTATCAAACCATGCGACTTCCATTGGAAATGCATTTGGGCAGCCATGACACTTACAACTTGCTTACATCTACCATGCAACATTGTTATATGCTCCAGATTGATGTATAGCTGATGCATGAGACTTAACTGATGCAAGCTCGCAATGCATTTCCAATGGAAGGCATATGGTTTGACACATTTTTGTTGTACGACTTTCGGGCTGTGTTTCGACTGCCCCCCTCCCCCTCATACAACAAAAATGTTGTGTCAAACCATGTGACTCCCATTGGAAATGAATTGCGAGCTTGCATCAGGCCTAAAGCTTCACTCACACCTTTCGATCTAGCATACAACATTGATGCATGCTAGATGTATGAGACTTGTTTACTGTTGCAAGCTCCCAATGCATTTCCAATGGAAGTCACATGGTTTGACACAACATTTTTGTTGTACGGCTTTCGGCTGTGTTTCGACTGCCCCCCTCCCCCTTATACAAAAAAAATGTTGTGTCAAACCATGTGACTCCCATTGGAAATGCATTGCGAGCTTGAGCTATGAGGGGGTGGGGGGCAGTCGAAACACAGCTTGTCAAACCATGTGACTTCCATTGGAAATGCATTGGGAGCTTGCATCAGTAAACAAGTCTCATACATCTAGCATGCATCAATGTTGTATGCTAGATCGAAAGGTGTGTGAGTCAGGCCTAAGAGTGTCAGCTGTTAGTGGCTAATTACCATCTGCTTTCACCAGCAAAACAAAAAAAATAAAAAAGTGGTGCCACTGGTGGTGTTGGTTCTGGAGCACTTCCATTTATATGTTCTCATAATTGCTGCTCACTAAACACTATGCATTGCATTCTGGGATAGAATTCTGGGAAACATGATCTCAGACAGTGCGAGAGTGCTTTCATAATATTTCCTGTTGCTGAGGACGACTGTCTACCGACGTGCCTCGACCCTGGAGCGGCTGCTCTGCTGCATCACAGGAACGGGGTCATCAAAGGGGTCTTTATACTTTATGGTACTTTAAGGCTTATCTAGCGTGTTTAGGGTTGTTATTTTTGCTCCAAACACATCAATATATATCGAGCAAATACTGCCAATCAAAATGTTATATCTCATTCTATTCATATAAGGCAACAAGCTGAAAAAATTGGAAAATGGATTGTTAAATGGCACACACGTACACCAATTTTTAGAAACATGCCATTGTGCTTAGAGCGCAAACCCTTGGTCTTTCCATCCTGGTCCAGTCGTGGCATCCATACTTTCTCTGACATATTCAATAATGAGGGTTTAAGATCATTTGAAGACCTTGGGAGCAGCTATGGTTTACCAACAACCATTTATTATTCTATTTACAGTTAAGAGCAGTTCTTCGAGCACATGAGGTGCCGTGGAGAAATGCTCTACCTGTTCACCCACTTTTTGATTGCATAACTAAGATTCCCGAATCTGAAGGCTTTGTATCTTATTTGTATAAGAAGTTAAGAGAATCTACACATGTCCGCCAATGGGTGTCTCTAGAGTCTGGAATGTCGATTTAAAGAGTTGGCAGAGGCCGACCAATTGGAAAAGAATTTGGGAAAATATTTCTCTCTCATCACAAAATTATAACCATGTTGAATTTCAAATTCATCCAGAGATTCTATTTGACTCCAAGGAAACTTTTTCAACTCCGGCTCTGTACGACACCCATTTGCACCCTATGCAACAATAACAAACTGGGGACGTACACATGCATCCCCATGTTTCAGAAGTACTATCTGAGCTAAATGGGAATTAGTATTCCCCTCTTGCCTAATATTTTAATGACGATTCAGCGATTGGGTTGACATTGACAATGCCACGTAGAAGACTCCTGCTCTTAGGGCTGACAGCTGCAAAACAACCTGCTTGTCCTAAGATGGAAACCTCCCCATAAACGTGAGGTCTCACAATGGATCCTGTCATTAATGGACATGAACCCCTTTTTTGACAAAAATGCAAACTTGATCACAAAAAAAAATACAGCACTATGTAGTGCTGTATTGATTTCTGGATTTTTAGCAGCACCAACCGATTTCTCATTCTTTGCTTTATTCTTATTATTAATATTACTATTGAAATGTTTTGCTTTCATGTTCGCCGACTACCTTTTTTCACTGGCGGAAACTAAATAAAAACTAAGCTACGGTGACTAAAGCTAGGACTAAATATATTGACAATTTCGTCAACAAATAAAAACTAGACTAAAATGTTAGGAAGGGACTAGTGGACAAGAGATACAGTATAAGTCTGACTTTGACTTTTGACTTTGCAGCCCACACGGTAACTCTGTCATTTCTCGACCGTTTTGGCTCCCCGGAACCGGGCCGGCACCCTGGGCACGTTCCTGCGGGTCTGGGAACTTCCCGGGGACCACCACACGGAGTTGCACCACTTACTTCACACAGGTGTGATTTTTTACAATATTAATGACCCAGAACTTCAAGCTATGGTCTTCAAATTGACCCTAAGATTATTGTCTTTGGCACTCTGCCGGTATGGAACCTTCTCTGTTCCTTACAGAACCATGTTTGGTATTAAATGAGGGAGGGGGTATGAAACGAGGCCTCTCTCATAGAAGAGTTCCATCTTCTTTACGGTTTGTTTGTACAGCTGGGATCGGGGAGATGAATGTGGACTTCAAAGATAAATGAATGCAAGTTGGTTACATTTGGTTGGCGTTGCTTTAATGGAACCCATTGTGCGTGCGTGTGTGTGTGTGTGTGTGTGACTGTGTCTTTATTGGTTGATTGATTAACAGTTTGCAGAATTACAGTACAATTCAAGTAGCCTACAACTTAGAGATGTACGATATAGTCAAAACAGGAAATCACACAGTATTTCTGTCATTAACCCATTAAGACCTGAGACCACATGGTTCTACAATATGTCTTCTAAATCATGACAGTTTTTTAATAAAACCTGTTTCTATGTTGGTGGTTCTCAAACTATTTCATGTCAAGGACCCCAAAACATATATTTGGCCGCCAACCCCCATCTGAAAATATGTTGCTCCATTTAATCACATTTCTATCCCTGGGACCCCCAATTTATAATTGTAAAATCAATTTAACTACAAATTGAACCAAATGGACCCGTTACTCTGTGAGTTACAGTCCTATAAGGTGTCCATTTGGTTCCTATAACTATCACTTAGCTGGGGACCGTGGCTCAAATGCCAAATAAATAATGTGCCTTGATATGAAAATGGTTGAAAACCACAAATATTTTAGTTATTATATTATGGGAAGTTGTATTTATACAACGTAGTTTCGGGAGAAGAGACCTCCTTCCGCTTGACCTTAACCACTCCTCCCTCATTATCAACAACTCCTCCCTCCTCATCAACTCACCTGCCTTTCATTATCACCCAGCCAATCCCTGGTGCAATCACCACAGCATAAATACACCTGCGATCTCTCAACCAAGTTGTTTGTCCTGCTCCATGACAGACCAAACATGGGTTGTGAGTACTGCACTTGTAGATCGGCTATTTTCACTACTCTTCAAAATCGCCATCCTCCTCCACCCCAACCTCCTCCTTCCGCCTCGATTCTCTAGGAATCCAGGGGGGGCAGTGACGGAGCAGAGACGACCAGCCGCTCATTCCGAGTATAGAGCAAAGATGACCGTCAGCTCCAGAGACTACGCCCCCACCCTGAGTCTCGCCCTACCTTGGGTTCCTCACTCCACTCCATGCATTCATCTCATTCTGTTTCAATAAACTGTTAATCTTGAGCGAAGGTGTGGTCTCTTACTAAGTGAATAAGTGCATGGTTCCTTGTTGGCCGTATGCCATAGCGAATATCACCTGTTCTGTTCTGTGTCAGCAAATAAATTGTAAAGTTCCCATAAGAGCTAACGAACGAAGGGCCAACATCCTGTATGGCTTATCGAGATGCGTGTTTGCTTTAGAATGAGTCGATATGAGAACGATATGTTGACACAACAAACAATGCTGTTAGCACGCTGTTGACACAACAATGCTGTTAGCACGTATAGGCTATTAAGCCGTTGTAAAGGCTAGACTTGGCAACGTGTAACCTTCAGTGGCGGGAAAAAGTGAGGCAGAGCGAGTGGATTTTTCCGGACGCGGAACACCCGCGGCAGGCACAGTGTTATTTTTGGCAGCAAATTTATATTTTAGTTTAGTCATATAGTCTTTGGACTGAAACTTTATTTAGTTTTAGTCACATTTTAGTCACCTGGAATGTCTTGGTGTTAGTCTAGATTTTGGTAATGGTAGTCCAGGAAGGAAGTGAGACCAGTTTCCATGACAACATGGAACACTTTGAAATACTAAAATATCTACAAACACACATTACCCACAAAATAAACCGCAGGAAAGTGTTATCTTGTCTCCCAAACAACATTAAAATAAGATCTGGTTGCAAAAGGGGCAAAGTGTCCCTTTAAGTACAGTAGGACCACTTCTTTCATGATTAATAGTGAGGACCTATTATATGAAGGTAGGTTGAAAAGTGGTGAAGTGGTCCTTTAAGTGCATGTACTTATAGTTACTTTCCACCTTGTTAACCTTGACTTCTAGAGAGCACAGTGTGACCTCATGGTCACCTCTGGGACTCCACTATATATAGAGATACTAGAGAAACTGAACAAACACACACACACTGTGACTGTACTAGATGAGATAATGGCTTAATTCACATGCCAACACGTGTGCGTACGTTTGTGTGATTAAACCACTTAGTGCAGTGGTTTTCAACCCTTTTCATATATCAAGGTCCATTATTATTTCTTTGGCATCTGAGCCACGGACCACCATTTGATGACATTTAGCCTCTCATGCCTATTTGAGCCACGGACCACCATTTGATGACAATCAGGACCCGAGGATGCATATCTGTGTCACCTTCATAGCTTTAAATCACATTAACTGTTATTTTAAACTTTAGCTGTTGAAAAACCGAGAGGAAAACGGCACAGGGTGCTGCGCTACGAGCTCGTAGATAAGGCATTTCAACGCCATCAAGGCCTGTCACCAACATACATTTTAGTCGACAAAATCAACTGTATAGGTCAGATAGTCGCCTAAAATTGAACATTTAGTCGACTAAAACTAGACAATAAAACCTTTTAGATTACTAAAATGTGACTAAGACTAAATTAAAATGTATTAAAAACACTATATGTGACCCACCGTGAATGGGAGACAGTAATTGGATTATTATTCATTGTCATGTTTTCATGTCATATGAAAGCTTCGAATTCAAATATTGGATGTTTAGTTTGACCCTCCAGTTTTAGAAAACAGGCTTGAAAGGTTCACTTCTGTGGACTAACACCATATTGACATGTCAATTTCAGCTCTGACATTTATTTCAGCCATGCTCTAGTATGTGAAGAGTCTGCCTGTGCTATAAGTCTGCCTTAACTATAATTTTGGAAAAAAAACAGTTTTTCTCCTCTGGTGAAAAGAGGTTGCACGATGACAGGCTCTCAGTCAAATCTGGTCACGTGACTTAAAAGCTACTATCAAAATGTCCTGCATGTGAAAATCAACAGTGCGATGTGAAAGTCGGCCAACACTTGTCCCAGCGGGCCGTGAGAAGTGTTCACTGACAACACCGGCTAAAGTAAACACAGCACAGCCAGGCTATTAATAAATTTGTGCTAGGAACTCAAACTTGGCCGTGGTGGGACAGAGGGACGTTTATCAGCGTCGGACATGTCCCGCGTGGTGCATCGTGGCCAAGTATATTATTAGTCAGTCGATGCAAGCACTGTACTCTGAGGTGCTTTTATACCATATTCTGTATGCTTTTATACATTACCCATGAGCACTGGCAATGTTTTGATACTATCAGCTTATTATCCCCTATACACACATCTCAGAGTCATTTATTGGAGGTGTGAAGGCCAAGTGTGGACAAGGTCGGTCGGTCGGATGCATGCACACACACCGCACAGACTTATAGTCTGGTGAGACGTAGGAGGACACTAGGCAGGACGCAAACCAGTGAAACCACAGTCCTAGAGACCTCACAGTGCCTGCTATCCCCCCAAGAACACACAAACCACTGTCCTAGAGACCTCACAGTGCCTGCTATCCGCCCAAGAACACACAAACCACAGTCCTAGAAACCTCACAGTGCCTGCTATCCCCCCAAGAACACACAAACCACAGTCCTAGAGACCTCACAGTGCCTGCTATCCCCCCAAGAACACACAAGGCAGGTGGAGCCTCCTGTTGTTGGCTCTGGCATATAGAGAAAGGACAACAGCTGGAAGCCTGGAGGAGAGGCGAGGGGCAGTGACTTGGCCAATCACTACTGACTCGCCAACTGGGGAGTGTAGTGGTTGAGGGTCAAAACACGCTAAGAAGGTTGGAGACCACTTGATGACCTCTCTCTCTCTTCCAGGCCAAGGCTTCATCCATTATAGATGGATTATAATCGCATCTTTGATGTATTTACAAACTGAACTTTTCTTCTTTTTTTCCCCTCCACTACAATAATGATGGCTTTAGTTTATTTGCAGATCATTATGGAGATTATATAGATTGTTAATGTGCAGACATCAGCTTTAAAAGATTGGCTAGTTGAACTTTTTTTTAAATGTTTTAAAATAGTAAAAAATGGCAAATAAGTTTAGGGAACGTGTGTAGGACGTAAATCTACACTAATAGCTGAACATACGAGGGGCTAGTGTGTATCCTCTGTGTTCATGTCAAG